>NC_087205.1:86335960-86350960 GCF_015104395.2 Macrobrachium nipponense
AGATCCAAAAATAAAAGCGATGAGTTACAAGGGCCTAAAGGTTGAACTGAGAGGAAACACCACAGTTGCACTAAACAATAATAGATAGAGATGTTAAACAGCAAAGCTGAAGAGAGAGGAAGTAGGATTGGTGGTAAAGTAAAAGGCTAAAGAAGGGGATACAGCTAGGAGCCGAAGAGACTACAAACACCCTTTACAAATACCCACAGTGCACCACGTAAGGAGCAATGAAAGTTAATAAAAATAGAAGAACCTTGAAGCTGATAGACGGACGGATAGAAAGAAAACAAGGACGAACCCTAATGACATTACATATTCGAGTACACACAGTCATAAAAAAAAAAACTAAAATTACGAAAATATGTGATGTGCGATAAAACAGAACAAAAAGACAATCCGCAATTTTGCTTTTAGTCGAAAAACTGGGAAAAACTGTCCGAATCTCTGAAAAGGGGAAAAGGTTGAATTACTCCAAGAGGAATACGTAGTACTTCAATTCATTATTTATCTTAGTGATGCGTAAGACTCCAGATTCCGGGAAGATGAAATGAAGTAATCAATTCACTGAATTCGTGAGAGACTTTCCCTTATAAGAGTCCACATTCCTCATTGCTCAAGGGATGGAGGAGTTCCTGGAACATGACTATCAAATTATTTAAGGAGCATACCCTAAAGAAAGTGCGATTCCAGAAATCATCAAATTTTAAAATTGCCTCCGGGAATTTCGATACTCACTTTAATTGTTTTTTTCCATTACATATGTCTGATTCATTACGCAATTCTTCGAGCGTATTTTAATTTAGTTACAGTAAAAAATATGCTAATGTTAAAGTCAATTTCACTTATTTTTTTTTTAATTTCTACTTATTCATTCAAAAAAAGCTAAAGAAATTTTGCAATTCAAGTTTCCACTAACAGAATGCCCACATGTGAACAAAATGTAAACCAAAGTCAAGAAATAACAAAACTACGAGCGATCAATTACATGAATGAAATAATGTTAAGAAACAAGAAATGCACAGGTTCATTAGAGAAAAGGAAAACGAATGCCATTACATAGCAGCGCTACTATTACTGCTACTCTTACTCATTTACGATTATTAGTGACGATGGCACAAAAAAAAAAAAAAAAAAAAAAAAAAAAAAAAAAAAAAAAAAAATGAGGCTGCAAACCACCGCCAAGACTCACTAACACCCCCGCTTCTCCCTACAGAGTTCACCTCCAAATTAGAAACACTTGCAAAATATTATGACTTGCTGCCGGATTTGTGACCGGCTATGGGAGATTTTTCTACTGTTCTGCTAACAAGCAGAACAACACAAACCATCCCAAAGGGTAAAGAAGAATAATTCTTTGATTTAAAAATAAAGGAAAAAATTCATAATCACCACAATTAGGAAAGAGATTCAGTAGCTTGGAACAATTTTATTTAGAAGGTGGAAGTCCCGGGATGCTGCTAATATCTGAAAAGATGGACTATGTTCTGCCGGCATAGAAATGTTCTAGAAATCGATGAACAAGATAAGAGGCATTCGACATTTGCATCATGATCTATCAACACTAAGTACTGCCTTATATTTAGATTAATTAAATATCGTTATCAGGGAACAGTGAATAAAAAAAGTACAGGAAGGGAGAGGAATCATGAATCAGTAATTCAGGACGAAAAACAATAAAAATGCTCTAATCAAAACAAAGGGTATAAACCATTTTAAAAAACAGCTCTGCTGGTAGTTACTATTTTTTTTTCTGTTCCGTTGTGTGTGTGTGTGTCCCTCTTAATGAAAATGAGTGCAAATCCTCTGACGCATAAGTTACGAGTTTGAAAATATTTACCCTTATGGTTAGTCAGAACTGCGATAAATCTTATTATATCTGGGCACGTATCCGCTGTCACGGCTGCTTTTTTCTTTCTCTCTCTCCTTTATTCAACTACTCAAGTCTTAAAGTCCATAAGAAATATCCCATATTTTTCACGTCTTAACGTGGTTTTACTTCAATATAGGTGCAAGTATCAGCTTTTCATTCGCCTCGGAAAACACTGGAGAGATGGGCAATTCTTGTAATTATTGTATTACAAGTTGGTATACTAACTCATGGAATATCAAAGGCAATATTTGTCTGCTAGTCAAGACAAATGTCGTAGAGGTGGGGTGGGGGGGTGGCAATTAGAAGTAGTACCGAGTTCAAGAAAAGCATTTTCTCCACAAAGTCTCGGTTATCTGAAAACATGAAATATTTCTGAAAGGAAAATTTCCCATTCTGATTATTTCAGAGAGAGAGAGAGAGAGAGAGAGAGAGAGAGAGAGAGAGAGAGAGAGAGGAAAGCAATTTCTGGGCCTTTAAAGTCTTTAGGTCTGCATCAACGCGTAGGTTAAAATAAAATGTTCAAATCGTCACATCTCCACCACTCGAACACGATTTCTAAACCGGACCGAGTGCCGGCCTGAGAGACTTTCTTCTCTCTTGTACTTCACAATCACAGTTCGCTCGGGACTTTCGAAGCTGCATTTCAAATGATCATCACAGTTTATCCCTTCAAGCGTTTTTCCTGTTCATGAAGCACCTAGTAAATGAAGCAAATGGGCGAGGATGAAGAAAAATCAGAGGCGGACAAATGCCCAACATGAGACGAGATAGTGAAACTATTAATCGAACATGACAACAGATTACGAGGACAGAGAGAGAGAGAGAGAGAGAGAGAGAGAGAGAGAGAGAGAGAGAGAGAGAGAGTCTAATCGGGCTCATGAACATGAGTCGGGTAAATAACGTAGTGATATCACAAGGTTTTTATTGCAGTGTAAGTAGGGGCTTACCTGTCCAAGCCTCGTCTGGTACGTGTTTTGCGCGCTCGCTAATTCAGGGTATCGCTGCAGCTCGACGTCGTACATAACCGATATTACCTTCTAATAAGGCGAAACATCAATTAGCAACTAATATTTGATACGATATATGAACCGCGGCGTAATTACCCAGGACTTCGAAAGGAATTTTTCCTCCCAAAAGTTCTTTATGATCATTAATGGCGTTAATACGTCCAAAAACTTGTGATTATCAAAATAATCCACATACAATCACAATATATAATTCCTTAATTGCAGCTGTAACTTTCATGCATTGGTCGTTATCAAAATTAGATCTTAGAATGAGGTATCATCACTATCATCATGATTATCACAAGATGATGAAGGTGGGGTTCCTGAAACCCCGCCAGCATCATCCCATCTTCTGTGTTAACGCGATCTCCTCCCTAATACTCGCCCCCCCCCCCCACCCCACCCCACCCCGACTCCTAGCCCTCCTCCATCACCCCAGTGCGTTTTCTTTGATTGTTCCGATAACCAATCTGTTTCATAAATAGTCAAAACAAACAAAATGCCCTCCCACCGTCATTAGGGACTATTAATCCAATATATCAAGAGTGAAAAAGTACTATATTATAGACGCGGTTGACGGCTGTGGTTAGATCAACAAGGGGGGAGACTCTAATTAGAGCGTTGGGTCGTTTAATACTAGGTTCGGTCTCTTTTAGCCTAACAGCGAAACAGATGGCGGACGCTATGTAATGTTATCCCACAGCGGAGCAGTAAGGGCGAACTTCCCCTTCGCTTCTCGTGGGATTCGCGCCGCAACGGGTATCGGCTCCATCTCGTCTTTAACCGCCGAACTACTGAATTATGGTGACTGGGGTAATATTTTATGGTCTTAACAAGGCATCCATGTTTGAAGCCGAGGGCAAATCTCGCTTTTCATACTCCTTTAGATAACGCGGAAAAATATATATCAAAATTGAAACCATGAAAGTGAGAATTTTGTTAATCGACCAGAAGGATGCCTCCGGTGAGTCCGTTCGGCCAACGAATCATTAAGCCGGGAATATCGCAGACACACGACGATTTATTTTGCATGTATATATGGCCGGTTAAGGAGAATGTTGGAATGAACCTTTCCAGAGGAAAATAAGAAGTAAGGTTAGTTCATACTATCTTCCACACACAAATATCCTGTGCGTTCACGCACATACACATACAGCTGCAAAAACCTGCATACATTCTTTGGCCTGTTGCCAAAAACTAGTAGAAACCATGAAATATTTACGCAGGAATTATTCCTTGATTTTTCGTTGGCTATCAAAAAGCCAAAGTGGTTTATAAAGTGTTACTTACGATTTGGTCATAAATAGTCGTAAGTGTTACTTACGACTATTTATGAAACTGCTGACAATGTAAATATATCTTGAAATAAGTTACAATGATTTTATAAATAACTGAAAAAAAAACAAAAAAAATCACACGAACAAACATTTCGGAAATGAAGACTTGAGGTTTCATAAATAATCATAATCAGGCAATACAAACATTTGAACATGAAAGGCACTGTATCTAATACTAAAAGTAATACACAAAGAGGAATGCAGTCATAAGTGTAGTATACACCTCAAGTTTATCTCTGTTAACTAGTTGAACTATCTGGAGGCCATATGAATATCAGTGTGGCAGAATAAAATTTTCTAACACCTGAGATGCAGATTTCTTTGGAACGATTCCAAAATATCCCCATGTTAGAAAAATACAAGAAATTACACAACTACAGGTTTTGGAATTCTAGTCTACAACTTTACCAACGTTGTATTTTCGTTCTTAAGTAAATTTCAGTTATGTATGACGTTATTTCTGTCAACAAACAATAGTGTCAAGCCACATTAAAAGTTTTGTAAATTACATAATATAATCTATACTCGTTGACGAATTCGAAAATTTGAGTATGTATTAACCACAGATATACGTATACGCAGCGCAGGGAAACACTGCATGTATTAACACAGTACACTTGCGCTCCTAACCACACAAATGTCATAAAAATGTAAATAAAACGTAAAATACTAGTAACTGCAAATTAGAAAATTGATTTTTTAACAAAGTCCGATATCTCCCAAAGTAAGCAGAAGTATATATCTTAAACATGCCACTGAAATTCATCTCGGTTTCTCCTTCTCAAGCACACACTGATACACACACACACACACAAACACACACACACACACACATATATATATATATATATATATATATTATATATATATATATATATATCTATATATATATATTCGCTTTAACGTAGCCTGCCATTCCCCGAGTACAAATATATATTATATTATATATATATATATATATATATATATTATTATATATATATAATATATATATATATATGGTAACCTGATATTCCCCTAGAGCAAGTCTGCTTCCTCTAGGAATTCCTCTTAGTACCAATGACAAAGGTACATACATGTCACTGTTACCCGCCTCGCTGTTTCCTGGTAATCGTCACACAGAACTGATAGCATTCGCTCAAACTGATTGCATTCGCTCTAATCGCTGCAACTACATCTGTGAATCCACAGTTGAAGGAGCGAATGAGCTTCGACCCCGATGAGTCATGATGACAGATGAGCGTCTTTTTGAGAAACGGTTCGTAATGTTGATGAATGACAGTGAATGGTTGCTTTGTTAACAGCCATTTGTACTCATTAGCTTTACCTAGGTGTTCAGGCAAGCGTATCCAGAAGGAACGCCTTTATTTGCTTATGTACTTGCGCACTACCAACAATTTATGTCATTGGCCGCCATTGCAGCAATAACTACTGCATTTCTACATCTTACTTCTTGCTTTCTATCGTAGACGCGTAAAGGACTGCCGCGTTTTAACTTTAACTCCTTCTATATAATAGCGTTCACTGCAAATATACGCCTTACACTCCATCCATATAACTGCATTTTTCACTAAATATTCAAATCTTAGTATAGCCATTGCATTTCTATTTTGATTTTGTTCAAATCTTAAAACTTAAAATACAAACTCAATAAACCCTCAAATCAGAAAACATCAAGTACTACAACGTGAACATTTGGCAAATGAAGAAACGATAGAGATTAGCTTAAAAATATTAGGCATATTTAAAACAATAGTGCTGAGCCTAACTTCCGTCTAAAGAAACTTATGTCATTAAAGAGATTAACCGCATATGAATTGTCAAATTTGCAGAGGTCAAGTACTCAGCTAAAGCATTAGAGTACGCTCACACAGCAGTAAAACGTCATAAACACACGTCGGTAATATCCAGTTTTGCCAAAGATTCGTTCTCCACTTCTTTTCGACCTCTTTGCAATATGTACGCAATGCCTCCCACGTGTTTACGACGCTTCACTGCAGTGTGAAAGCATCTTTAAATGACGCCTTCCTTCAGCAACCGATCTCTATAAAGACCTGGTTTCAGTGCAATTCAGTAGTGTATTACAGTACCCGAAGCTATTGGATTCATGGCACGTCAAACTCCCTCAAGTTCAGGATACAGAAAGTTCAGCGTTGGATTACTTTCACGCTCCGAAGTTCGGCGTTGGATTACTTTCACGCTCCGAAGTTCAGCATTGGATTACTTTTACGCTTCGAAGTTCGTTTGGCGTTGGATTACTTTCACGCTCCGAAGTTCGGCGTTGGATTACTTTCACGCTCCGAAGTTCGACGTTGGATTACTCTCACGCTCCGAAGTTCGGCGTTGGATTACTCTCACGCTCCGAAGTTCGGCGTTTGGATTACTTTCATGCTCCGATGGATTACTTTCACGCTCTGAAGTTCGGTATTGTAATACTTTTACGCTCCGAAGTTCGGCGTTCGATTACTTTCACGCTCCGAAGTTCGTCGTTGGATTACTTTCACACTCCGAAGTTCGGCGTTGGAATACTTTCACGCTCCGAACTTCGGCGTTGGATTACTTTCACGCTCCGAACTTTGGTGTTGGATTACTTTCATGCTCTGTTGGATTACTTTCACGCTCCGAAGTTCAGCATTTTATTACTTTTACGCTCCAAAGTTCAGCATTGGATTACATTTGCACTCCGAAGCTCTGTGTTGGATTACTTTCACACTCTGAGGTTCAGCGTTGGATTACTTTCACACTCTGAGGTTCAGCGTTTTTGGATTCATTCACAGCTCCAAACTTCGGCATTGGATTATTCATGCTCTGAAGTTCGGCATTGGATTACTTTCACACTCCAAAGTTCGGCGGTGGATTACTTTTATGCTCCGCTGGATTACTTTCACGCTCCGAAGTGCAGCATTGTATTACTTTTACGCTCCAAAGCTTCAGCATGGATTGAAAATTTATTACTCCACGCTCTGTGTTGGATTACTTTCACACTCTGAGGTTCAGCGTTGGATTACTTTCACGCTCCGAACTTCGGCGTTGGATTATTCACGCTCCGAAGTTTGGTGTTGGATTACTTTCATGCTCTGTTGGATTACTTTCACGCTCCGAAGTTCAGCATTGAATTACTTTTACGCTCCAAAGTTCAGCATTGGATTACATTTACACTCCGAAGCTATGCGTTGGATTACTTTACACTCTGAGGTTCAATGTTGGATTACTTTAACACTCCTAAGTTTAGTGCTGAATTACTTTAACGATCCGAAGTTCAGCGTTAGATTACTTTCAAGCTCCGAAGTTCACCATTGGATTATTTTTACGCTCCGAAGTTCTTCGTTGGATTACTTTCATGCTCTGAAGTTCAGCATTAGATTACTTTTACGCTCCAAATTCTTCGTTGGATTACTTTCATGCTCTGAAATTCAGCATTAGATTACTTCTACACTCCAAATTTCTTCTTTGGATTACTTTCATGCTCTGAAGTTCAGCGTTGGATTACTATCATGCTCCGAAGTTCAGCATTGAATTACTTTCACGCTCCAAAGTTCAGCGTTGGATTACTTTCGCGCTAAGAAGTTCAGCATTGGATTACTTTCACACTCCGAAGTTTGGCACTTGGATTACTTTCACGCTCCGAAGTTCGGCATTGGATTACTTTCATGCTCTGAAGTTCGGCATTGGATTACTTTCACACTCCAAAGTTCGGCGGTGGATTACTTTTACGCTCAGAAGTTCAGCATTGGATTACTTTCATGCTCTGCTGGATTACTTTCACGCTCCGAAGTTCAGCATTGCATTACTTTTACGCTCTGAAGTTCAGCATTGGATTAGATTTACACTCCGAAGCTCTGCATTGGATTACTTTCACGGTCTGAGGTTCACCGTTGGATTACTTCATGCTCAGAAGTTCAGTGTTAGATTACTTTCAAGCTCTGAAGTTCAGCATTGGATTAATTTTATGCTCCGAAGTTCTTCGTTGGATTACTTTCAAGCTCCGAAGTTCATCAGTGGATTACTTTTACGCTGCGAAGTTCTTTGTTATATTACTTTCATGCTCTGAAGTTCAGCGTTGGATTACTTTCACACTCCGAAGTTCAGCGTTGGATTACTTTCACGTTCAGAAGTTCAGCATTGGATTATAATTTCACACTCTGAAGTTCAGCACTGGTTTACTTTCATGCTCTGAAGTTCAGCATTGGATTACTTTCGCACTCCGAAGTTCAGTGTTGGATTACCGTTGGATTACTTTTCACGCTCCGAAGCTCTGTGTTGGATTACTTTCACTCTCCAAAACCTGGTATAGGAGTTCTTTCATGGTCCAAAGTTCAGTGTTGGATTACTTTCATGATCTGAAGTTCGGCGTTGGATTACTTTCACGCTCCGAAGTTCAGTGTTGGATTCCTTTCACGCTCCGAAGTTCAGTGTTGGATTATTTTAACGCTCCAAAGTTCAGTGTTGGATTACATTCACGTTTCGAAGTTCAGTGTTCGATTACTTTCATGCTCCGAAGTTCAGTGTTGGTTTACTTTCACACTCCGAAGTTCAGTGTTGGATTATTTTAACACTCCAAAGTTCAGTGTTGGATTACATTCACGCTCCGAAGTTCAGTGTTGGATTACTTTCATGCACTGTAGTTCAGTGTTGGATTACTTTCAAGCTCCGAAGTTCAGTGTTGGATTGCTTTCACGCTCCAAAGTTCAGTGTTGGATTGCTTTCGCGTTCCGAAGTTCAGTGTTATATTACTTTCCTGCTCTGAAGTTCAGCGTTGGATTACTTTCACGCTCCGAAGTTCTGTGTTGGATTACTTTCACTCTCTGAAGCTCCGTGTTGGATTACTTTCACTCTTCAAAGCCTGGTGTTGGAGTACTTTCCTGCTTCGAAGTTCAGCACTGGATTACTTTCACGCTCCGTTGGATTATTTTCAGACTTCGAAGTTCAGCGTTGGATTACTTTTACGCTCCTAAGTTCACTGTTAGATTACTTTCACACTCCGAAGTTCAGTGTTGGATTACTTTTACGCTCCGAAGTTCAACGTTGGATTACTTTCAGGCTCTGAAGTTTAGCAAGGGATTACTTTCATGCTCCGCAGTTCAGTGTTGGATTACTTTCACACTCCGTTGGATTACTTTCATGTTCCGAAGTTCAGCATTGGGTTACTTTTACGCTCTGAAGTTCAGCATTGGATTACTTTCATGCTCTGAAGTTCAGCGTTGAATTACTTTCGCACTCCGAAGTTCAGTGTTGGATTACCATTGGATTACTTTCACGCTCCGAAGTTCTGTGTTGGATTACTTTCACGCTCTGAAGTTCTGTGTTGGATTACTTTCACTCTCCAAAGCCTGGTGTTGGAATTCTTTCATGCTCCGAAGCTCTGTGTTGGATTACTTTCACGCTCTGAAGTTCAGTGTTGGATTACTTCACTCTCCAAAGCCTGGTGTTGGAGTTCTTTCATGCTCCGAAGTTTGGCGTTGGATTATTTTCATGCTTCGAAGTTCTGTGTTGGATTACTTTCACTCTCCAAAGCCTGGTGTTGGATTACTTTCATGCTCCGAAGTTCGGCGTTACATTACTTTTACGCTCTGAAGTTCAGTGTTGGATTACTTTCACTCTCCAAAGCCTGGTGTTGGATTGCTATCACGCTCCGAAGTTCAGCATTGGATTACTTTAATGCTCCGAAGTTCAGTGTTGGATTACTTTCCCGCTCCTAAGTTCAGTGTTGGATTACTTTCACGCTCCGAAGTTCGGCATTGGATTACTTTCACGCTCCGAAGTTCGGCGTTGGATTACTTTCACGCTCTGAAGTTCAGTGTCGGATTGCTATCACGCTCCGAAGTTCGGCATTGGATTACTTTCATGCTCCAAAGTTCATTGTTGGATTACTTTCCCGCTCCTAAGTTCAGTGTTGGATTACTTTCAAGTTCCGAAGTTCGGCATTGGATTACTTTCACGCTCCAAAGTTCAGTGTTGGATTACTTTCACGCTCCGAAGTTCGGCATTGGATTACTTTCACGCTCCGAAGTTCAATGTTGGATTACTTTTACGCTCCGAAGTTTGGCATTGAATTACTTTCATGCTCCGAAGTTCAGTGTTGGATTACTTTCATGCTCTGAAGTTCGGCAGTGGATTACTTTCACGCTCTGAAGTTCAGTGTTGGATTACATTCAAGCTCCGAAGTTCAGTGTTGGTTTACTTTCACTCTCCGAAGTTCGGTGTTGATTATTTTAACGCTCCGAAGTTCAGTGTTGGATTACATTCACGCTCCGAAGTTCAGTGTTGGATTACTTTCACGCTCTGAAGTTCAGTGTTGGATTACTTTCACGCTCCGAAGTTCAGTGTTGGATTGCTTTCACGCCCTGAAGTTCAGTGTTGGATTACTTTCACGCTCCGAAGTTCAGTGTTGGATTGCTTGCACTCTCCGAAGTTCAGTGCTGGATTGCTTTCACGCCCGAAGTTCAGGTTGGATTGCTTGCACTCTTCCGAAGGTTCCAGTGACTTGGATTGCGTTTCACGCTCCGAAGTTCCCAAGTGTGGAATTACTCAACGCTTCGAAGTCAGGTTGGATTACTGTTTCACTCTCTGAAGCAGTGTCCAAAGTTCAGTGTTGGATTACTTTCATGCTCCAAAGTTCAGTGTTGGATTACTTTCATGCTCCAAAGTTCAGTGTTGGATTGCTTTCGCGCTCCGAAGTTCGGTGTTGGATCACTTTCAAGCTCCGAAGTTCTGTGTTGGACTACTTTCACCCTACCGAAGTTCTGTGTTGGATTACTTTCACTCTCCAAAGCTCGGTCTTGGAGTACTTTCATGCTTCGAAGTTCAGCGCTGGATTACTTTTAAGCTCCTAAGTTCACTGTTGGATTACTTTCACGCTCCGGAGTTCAGTGTTGGATTACTTTTATGCTCCGAAGTTCAACGTTGGATTACTTTCAGGCTCTGAAGTTTAGCAAGGGATTACTTTCATGCTTCGAAGTTCAGTGTTGGATTACTTTCACGCTCCAAAGTTCAGCATTGGATTGCTTTTATGCGCCGATGTTCAGCATTGGATTACTTTCACGCTCCAAAGTTCAGTGTTGGATTACTTTCACAAATGGAGCTCAGTCTATTAATTTCAGTGCCTGGACAGGATTTCACCGGACTTTCTATTGATTTTTCATTTTCAAACAACCCTAACAAATCAATATTATCCCGAAGACAACAAGACAGACAACATCAATACTGCACACTGCTGATATTACTGCAATGAGACAAACTCAAGCTGGATTGTAACTTACAAAAGAAATTCCGAATATTCGGAGACTGAAAAAAAAGGAAGTACTTTTTAACATAATATGTTATTAGGTAAATCATACCGGTATAGAGTCCATCATGACTGACTAATGCATGAATATTTGCAGATAACTTCTTCGATGGCCATAAGGTGGCTTTCTATAGATATCACATTGGAAATGTGTTGTTTTTTTACTTGACTTGTGGGTCAATGACAACTCAACCGCTAATTAACTCTACCAAAAAAAACTCACTGAATATAAATTATGATACACAAAATTAGGATGATTAACTTCAATGGCTTTGGATTCCTGAAAAGCTGCCATTACTCATACGCTACTCCCTCGCTCTAAGAGAGAGAGAGAGAGAGAGAGAGAGAGAGAGAGAGAGAGAGAGAGAGAGAGAGAATTTGTATTGGTTTCCTTTAGGAAGTGGGGCAAAATAAACGAGACGCTCAATAACTGATGCTACTAAGTTGCTTTTGCAACGCCAGTTTTAATAGCCACAAATCAATCCTCTTACTAGGTTGCTTACTACCTGAACAATTACTGCCACATCAACCAATGCCAAGGGAGCTATATAGCTGGCCGAGACAGTGGAATGGGCGATGACCGTAACATGAGGGGACGTGACGTGGAGGAATGTGGCAAAGATTACATGAAAGAAATGGACCAGAAATGGGGACAGGAACGGAGAGGAATTCGGTGGATAAAGTAAAATCTGGAGATAACTGGAAACGGGACTATCTTTCCTGCATAATCTGACAACACGACTCGGACACAAAAAGCATTCCACCAAAATCCTGCCTTTGGCTTCTCTCTGCTTCGACACCACAAAATACTTAGGTGGAGAGAGAGAGAGAGAGAGAGAGAGAGAGAGAGAGAGAGAGAGAGAGAGTTTCTAAGTTCTCACAATTTCCTAACACTACAAAGAGTTGATTCATCCGTAACGAGAAGTCATTGAACAGTTTCCCAGTAGTTCATAAAATAATCATTTACTCAAAAACGACTCTAAAGCATAAATATTGGAAATTCCCTTTATTCACCTTTAGTTTCATGATGTGCCGTAGTGTATGAAGTAAAGCAATGGACATAAAAAGAATGCAAGTAATAACAATAGAGGCTAGATTGTGAATAAGAACTTATGGAGACTAAGTTGTTCTACAGGAAAGTAAATAACAACAGATTCATGAACATGTGGATCTCGGAATACCAAGATGCAAGTGAATGTAGACCTGAATTGGTGAAATGGGTACTCTGAAATTTGTTGACTGTGTAAGACAGGAGAGAGGATAGATGAATGACGCAAGAGTGGGCGGGGTTTAGTGACAGTTTGCGAATGCCTGAAGATTTGTACTGTTGAGAATGTGAGGAGGGCAACTAAGATTAAAAATAAACAAGTGAAAAACGCGCCGAAGAGACGAGCTTACTGTACAGCATATGATACTGTAGTAAACTCTCAGCAACGGCCCCATGAAACTCTCAGCCGCGGCCCATGAAACTTTCAGCCACGGCCCGGTGGTGGCCTGTGTTGCTGGCACCTATTGCGGCGCCAGACGCACGATCCTGGCTAACTTTAATCTCAAATAAGCTAAAAACTACTGAGGCTAGAGGGTTGGCAATTTGATGTTTTGATGGCTGGAGGGTGGATGATCAACATACCAATTTGTAGCCCACAAGCCTCAATAGCTTTTAAGATTTGAGAGTAGACTGTTTCAGTAGTTTTTAAGATTTGAGAGTGTACAGTTAAAGTGCCGACAGACAGACAAATAGCCATCTCAATAGCTTCTTTTTACAGAAAAAAAAAACTTCTTTCCAGGAAACTGAAAAGAAAAAAGAACAATAGCTGACAGATCACAAGTGAAATGTTCCAACACGGGGGCTGATATAATGCACAGCAAATGGCACAAGGTATGTCTGGATATGGAAAAGGTTCTGATGGAATGGACGAGAGGCATAACTGTTCCACTGTATTAGGTAATTATGAAAAAGGTAACTGTATCACTTACAAGGGCATAACGTTTCTCAGCATTCATTGTTAAGAGGAAGACCAACGCGGGTTTATACAAATCAAAGGGGTTTGCGGATAAGTGTTCTTTATGAAACAGTTATATGCGAACTTCGAAAGTACAGAGATCAAGGTGTTCATAGCATACTTGAATGCAAAGAAAGCTAATATCAAAACCAACAGATACACATTGTAGAGGATTAGGACTATGGTTATTCATGACTAGAGCAATGAACGTGCTAGATAATAACTGGAAGAGTGACTGGTTTGGTGTAAAAGTGGGTCTGATACAAGGATGGGTTATGTTTCCATGGATGTTCAATATCTATATGGATGGCGTATTGATCAACTTGGTAAAGTTGTGAAATATGAAAAGGTACCGTCAGTGGCATATAGAACGGTCAATGTTTACAGATGATACAGTACTGACTGGGGATAGCGAAGAGAGACTGCAGAAACTATTGAAAGACTTTGAAGATTTTCAAGAGAGGTGAAATTTGGGAGTAAAACAGGATATGAAGGTAAATGGAAACAAAGGTGGAGCAATGAACGATAATGGAGGTATTTGGGATTAAATATAGATGATGATGGCAGGACCAGAGATACGAGTTACAAGATAAGAAAGCATTAAGCAGATCAGGCAGCTGATTATGCTAAATAATGGGATAAAATTTGGAATATCTATGTAGGCCCAGATATGAAGACACTGATTAAGCTATCTCTTTTAAGGAAGCGAAACGTGGCTGAATACAAAAGAAAGAAAATAATTTTGACTCTGTTGAGATTAATTGTTTGCGTAGTTTTTGTGGCCTAAAAAACTTTAAAGAGTGGGAAATAAATTGGTACATGGAAGTAGTGCAAACATTAACCTAAGTCAACGAACTGATCAATATACTTTAGATGGCTTGGCGATTTGGAAAGAATGAAAGGCGATAAAAGGGCGATTACATTATCACTTACACAAACAGTGGTTCGCTCCAAAGGAAAACAAGGCAACAGTCACTGACCCGTTCAATATTAACTAATAAATCAGAAATGAATCTTTGATGAGAAAACTTACTTAACATCGGCCACTTTTTGTGACTTTGTGACACCTGAACAGAAGGCTAGCAACTAGCCAGCTGGGAGACACCATTTCATACGTGTCACTACTTTCTGACATTTTTCCAAACATTTGCGGCATGATGCAATTGTAATTTCTACTAACCTTCTCCAAAAAGCAACCAACAGGAAAATCCTGATTGCTGACAAAGTCTCTCTCTCTCTCTCTCTCTCTCTCACACACACACACACACACCAACCACGAAAAAAAAAGGCAGGCCCATCAATCAACCAAACACGCCCAGGTACACCAATTTCCCCGTCGACAGTATTACCAACACGAAATCGCTCGGGACAACAATACAAACTTTCCACTGGAGTAGTCGGGCCCATATAACCTCCCTCCCAGGCCCCCCACACCAAACAAAAATGAGGGCATTTTAGGACGCTGTCACAGTGTCACGTCGTCTTTGTCACACACACG
>NC_087205.1:86355960-86358460 GCF_015104395.2 Macrobrachium nipponense
ATGCAGTGATGGAAAAGGGAATAATTCCTCTCCATTTTTACAATTCTCTTCCCTTTCCTATTTGCACATTTCCGTCGGCAGAGGAGCCCAGAGAACAGTCGAGGGACAACATAACTCTACTTATGCCACCCAGGGCAGTTTCTTCTTCTTCTTCTTGGAAGAGTTTTGAATAATGCAAGTCATTATTCACCGGATATTTGACCTTGATGCTGATGAACCGTGTCCTTAGAACTGATATCCCGATTTTAAATGAAGAGCTAAAGATTCCCTAAATATTGACCTAGCTACTGATTTTAGATTTACAAACTATATGACATACAATTATTCATGATATCTTAGGAAAGGTTCCGTGTATCACACGTCAGTGATGTAAACCTATCAATAAAAAAAATAATAATCTATTTATGAATGGTGTACGTCAAATATTTCCAGACAGATTTTACTAGAAAAATGAACATTAACATTCATCATTGAAACAAGCAAAACACAAATCCCCGAGAATATGTAACTTCAGGTAACAAAGGAGGAAGCACAAACTTGAACGTGGCATCAAAGCCTGATTACACTGAAATCAAAGC
Source organism: Macrobrachium nipponense (assembly GCF_015104395.2). Classification (NCBI taxonomy): domain Eukaryota; kingdom Metazoa; phylum Arthropoda; class Malacostraca; order Decapoda; family Palaemonidae; genus Macrobrachium; species Macrobrachium nipponense. The sequence continues at coordinate 86,356,539 of NC_087205.1, forward strand.
TTCAAGAGACCACAGTCCTTCTCACCTTAAAGTTTGTTTGTTTGTATGGTGTTTTTACGTTGCATGGAACCAATGGTTATTCAGCAACGGGACCAACAGCTTTACGTGACTTTCGAACCACGTCGAGAGTGAACTTCTATCACTAGAAATACACATCTCTCACTCCTCAATGGAATGCCCGAGAATCAAACTCACGGCCACCGAGGTGGTAGGCAAGAAATACATTCCTCCGATTCCACGTTGGCCGCGCCGAGAATCGAACTTCGGACCACCGGATTGGTAGCCGAGCGCGAAAACCACTCGGCTAACGAGGAGCTTCAATATACCTGCACAGCATTCCTCCAGGTTGATAAAATCAAAATGGTAGTTCTCAAATACCGCAAAAGAGTTGCAGTATATGGAAAACTATAATCAAAATACGATAAGCAACGTTTCATCTCTGCAACCTTCGGTCAGACTGGTATTAGCGTTCCGCAAAGGGACCACAATCGACCTGCACGAAATACCTTCTAGTTTCACACGAATTTCGATGTCAACTATACTACTTAATGGATACAACAATCCTCTGATTAAAACTCATGTATATAATACGTACAACTGAGGTTCTGAAACATGGGCTACCAACCAATTGTCAAATATTTCCGATTATTTTTTACTTTTATTGAGCGAAATATTCACACACACACACACACACACACACACACACACACACACACACACACACAGATGGGCCACCAACTAATTGTCAAATATTTCAGATTATTTTCTAATTATATAGAGTGAAATATTCGCAGAGAGAGAGAGAGAGATACTACTATGAGCGGCTTAATTTCAAAAAGATTTCAAAATAGCTCGTTAACTATTTTTCGCCTTGCTAACTCTCAATACGCCAAGTCAAACTTATTTACCCGTAGGTTTTCTTATAACAAATCAGAAGAGTTCGTAATTGTAGGAGTATGAAAATTTTTTTTATTTAAGCTGATAAAACGGCAAAGGAAATTGGCAAAATATACACCACAGTTAACAAGCCGATACTAATAAAGGCCTGATATGATTTCATAAGCTGGTAAACTGGAGTCATTACTACCATGGTTATCAACAGGGAAGAACGACGGCAAGAAGGACTCAAAACATTGCAATCCTGTGCAATAAATGGTAATGGTACAAAGGTCCTGTTATCACGGTCTAAAAGCAATATAAAAAATGGTACTGCCCCAATATACACAATTACTTGTAGGAAAAATAATATCCCAAAATGATAGTCATGTAACGATGTGAAATTTCTCGAAAGCAAACTTTCAAACGCTGTTTTTGTCGAAAGGAAGCTGTCATATGGGTAATAAAAAATTAGCAGAAAATAAAAGCCAGTCGTTCATGAATTGCAACGAAAAAAATGCAACATCGTCTTTTAAATGAAAATCAACAGCATTTTAATTTGAAGAAACAATGGGGTATCTTACGAAATTATCCGTGTAGTGCTATGCAAACGATATTGCTAACAAACAAAAAAAATAATAAAACGTTGTCCCTATATAACATATTGGAATAAATATATTGGGATACATATAAAGGTATAACATAAAGAATGATAAAATCTGATGGGTACTACTTCCACTGTAACTACTATAATATTATTTCCGCTGACTGATCACAGACATGTATCTTACCCGACGGAGTCTGAAAGCACGAATTATTCGGAAAATGCACTAATATGGTGATACGACATCTCTGACGAGCATCCTTTGTCTAAGCCACTATAAATCAAGTACGCGAACTGATCTGAAAGCTATTCCAGGGAAAGAACTTAGAATCTGACGAGTGAACGCGACGAAGTGGGTCGATTCACAGACTGACAAAGGAAAAGACAACACGAAAGAAACATGCCCTTGGGTCTTTCCGAGCGTGTCATCACCCTTCCATCA
>NC_087205.1:86360960-86378460 GCF_015104395.2 Macrobrachium nipponense
CAATCGTGGGTTCGAATTCATCCAAAGAAGATAGTTTTTTTCATTTATCTCTCGTCCGGTTTCAATGTTTATAGAAGCGCATCAAGATGATGAAAGCGGCCAGTTGAAAGGTCTTAGTGCTTAATTCGCGGTAGATTTTCCTATTGCTTCGTCACGTTCGCCTTTCTCTATAGCTCTCTCTTCCTCTCTCTCTCTTATCAGCCATAACGCGGTTTCTTCCAAAAGTTGCCGGATAATGGCAAAATGACTGCCATAAACTTCTGCGGGTTGACCACAGGCGCGTGCCGCTTATTATCTAGGCTAAAATAAGTTCGTCTAAATGAGGAAACGAGAAAGACGGAGAGGAGAAGGGCATTCTCGTAACATCGATTTCAGTATTCTTAACAGCCGGCTAGTCTGTCAATTTTCCGTCTCTTGGTTCATTATTTTGCTGGTATATAGATATCTGACCCAGTTGTTCGATGGATATAATAATAATAATTAATAATAATAATTAATAACAATAATGAACTTATGGCACTATTTGCCATGACAACGTTAACTTATGTAATATTACCTATTTGGCACTATTTACTTTGCCAATGTTAACTTTGCAATATTACCTATTTGGCACTATTTACTATGCCAGCGTTAGCTTATGCAACATTACCTATTTGGCACTAAGTTAACTAGGCCCAAATGGTTAACTTATGCAACATTCCTAGTGGCCTATTTAACTATGGCCAGCATAAACAACACTATTTCGCAACTATTTACTATTGCCATTAACTTATGCAAACATTACCTATTCGCACTATTTACTATGGCCAACTTACTATGCAACTATTTCCTTTGCCAATGTTAACTTATGCAACATTACCTAGTTGGCACTATTTACTATGGCAGCATGCAACATTACCTATTTCGCACTATTTACTATGCCATCGTTAGCTTATGCAACATTACCTATTTCGCACTATTTACTATGCCAACGTTAACTTATGCAACATTACCTATTTCGCACTATTTACTCTGCCAACGTTAGCTTATGCAACATTACCTATTTCGCACTATTTACTATGCCAGCGTTAACTTATGCAACATTACCTATTTGGCACTAGTTACTATGCCAATGTTAACTGAACATTACCTATTTCGCACTATTTACCATGCCAACATTAACTTATGCAACATTACCATTTCGCACTATTTACCATGCCAACATTAACTTATGCAACATTACCTATTTCGCACTATTTACCATGCCAACATTAACTTATGCAACATTACCTATTTCGCACTATTTACCATGCCAACATTAACTTATGCAACATTACCTATTTCGCACTATTTACCATGCCAACATTAACTTACGCAACATTGCGGAACTAAATCATCCCACTCACAACAACCGTTGGCATATCCAGAAGTAAATTCTATCGTTTAAATGTTGATGAACATCAAATTACTCCTAGTCTACTCGTGGAAGACCCGATAAGGTAAGCGATACCTTGCCATTTACGGACATCATTCAGAAATTAACCCAAACGAAGCTCGGCAAGCCTTTATACACATCACTATAAAACTTTCCTTTTATAGAGAGTAAAGAGTATTAAATGCCATACCTACACGATTTCGTGTGAGAGAGAGAGAGAGAGAGAGAGAGAGAGAGAGAGAGAGAGAGAGAATAACTTCCTGAAGGTATCTACTACATTATTGTGACAACTGTATCACGGATGCTTGTTACAACAGAAACACTTATATTATAAAAAAACGGAATAAGTAGGCCTACTGTAACCGAAAATTAAACGCAAGTCATAAGATTAACAAGAATTTGGATCCAATTCCTTATAAAATGAAACCAGTTGCATCGGTGGCCACTAAACAAATATGTAAACAATGACGCCCCGAGAACCTGCACATGTACTTTTATAAATTTTGAACAGTTATTCGCGGTAAATTCATCGCTGCACCTTGTTAGCGTGTGGAATGTTCTTCATTATTTTGTACTCGACCATAAAGAACACTTACTTATTATGAAGTCCTTTTAAAAAATATCAGAAAGCACTTCTGCAATGAAAGTTGATGCTTTCCTCTACTTATTCTCTTTCTTCAATTTATCATTATTATTTCTATTAAAAAACCAAAAAATAAAAACCCACCACTTTTAATAAGCATTTTATGCGTTCTTATGCAATAAAGAAGGAGCAGAAATGTGTATTAGTATGAGATAGAAAAAATATGAGTTAACAGTCTAAGGTTCATGCCTAGATGGTACTAGGTAAATGGAATACCTAGAAGGTATACTGGAAGTCAGTAATCCCTTGAAATGAGCGAGCAGTGGTACTCCTTATCGCGCGGATTACACTTCTGTGAAAAGAGAGATCCTATACTGCACACACACACACAATATATATATATATATATATATATTATATATATATATATTATATATATATATATGATATATATATAGTATATATATATATATATATATGATATTATAGATTATATATATAGATATATAGATATATATATATATATATATATATATATATATTTGTGTACAATGAAATGACAAAGTAAGGAAAGATCGAGTGACTAGAACTCAGTGTCTAATTTTTTAAGAGACTTAGCAATAACAACCACTATTATAGCTACGAAATCTCGTTCATTAACGTTGTCTGGAAAATATCCTGACAAAGGATAATCGTTCTCAGAAAGGACACACCACAAATAACTTTAAAAGAGATCTGACAAGTAGACGAGATGATTACGGGTACACTATCTTGACAGAAGTGACCTAACCTAAGAATATTTATTTCATGGTTAACTTTATAGTATCTTACTGTTGTAAACAGATACTACAACTTCCTACGTAAAGTCGTGCTTCTCAGACAATCTGCTTATATGAATTCTCACTAAAAGATACCTCAAAGATGAAATACATACTACTGTTGTCAATGATGACATTCTGAGGTGCCTTAGTAACACGCCTCACTATCTTTCTGCTTTGTAAAGTTGACAGAAAACCGCAGGGATGATTTTTAAGTCGTTGTAAGGCGTGGCATGGTCAGGTTGATCACCCGCCTAAGAAATACTAGCACTCAGCTTATACATGGCATCTTAATTAGAAAGTGGTAGAAGCATGAGACTTGAACTGCGTGACTGATAGGATAATATATCAAGATTAGTAACAATGCAACTGCGCGTTGCTGTCCACCCTTCCTTTTAGCAAATTGTACTTGCATACTTTAACTGTATATGGCTTCAAACTGAAGGTAATTTTATATCATTTCTATCATTGTATATTATCATTGACAATGTTGAGTAGAACTGTGCAATTTTTTTTATCTTCGTGTGATCTACATTTTATTAGCCCTGTGTATCTCTGTATATGGCCTTGAGCTGAATTACAGAATACTAATGATGGAAATGCTATCATTATTATTATTATTATCAAGATTAAAAAGAACTCACTACACCTCAGTCAATTTTTTTATTTTTACGGAAGGAGGTTATACCAATGATAACTTTTCTAAAGCGGACCTTTTAAAACATCTAACTTAATGACGTTTCCACGGTAGAGATCTAACCTATTAATACGTTCCTCAATATAAGTTTACCTTGAAGATACTGTATTTCATAAAAGAAATCCTATTTAACGAGAGATATATAATTGACCGATACGCTGAGAGAGATCTGAAGCACAGTCATCTCCTGTAATATCCTTTTAAGTGATTTGACATATTGGTTTCTCCTCCTGTTATGTGATTTAACAGAATGGTGCTTCACTTCTGAGAATTCTAACGATAGGTTGATACACTCCGGGTTTTACGAGGAACTGTAAGCTACAGGATGCAGTCATCGTATCTCTAATAATCCATTTAATAATAATAGCCTCTTTATTTACCGTTAGCAGCAACAAGGTCAACGACTGAGAGGAAACAATGAATAATAAAAATCATAATCTACATCATTATTTTCGCACTGCACTAATTTCCCACAAGAAATACCCCAAAAGTTAGAGCTTCGAAGGAATGTCCCTTTAAAAATGAATAAAATGTTTTCTATACGGCCAACAATAACCTGCATGCTTTTCCCATTAAATAGAAATAGTTACTAGTAAGAAAAACAATAACAACACTAATATTTGTCCAAGTAAGTTATAAAAACAAAAACCAAGGCGTGATCCGACCTCCAGCTTACTTGGGGGCACGTGCTAAATCTACAGTCAAATAGGGCGTTGTTTCATCAACGAAAACTAAAATAAATACGCTAAATTTTATATTAGAAATAATTGTTCTGTATTGTTTAACATGCACATTATTTATATTTTTACATTTTCATTCTAGTAAATAAATCATAAATATACTATCCTAAAATTCCTGTATCTTTAACTCAACGCGAAACTTTTTTTTTCTTTTTTTCAGACCTATTTTGGGCTTTTCAAAGGGGTTTCCTGTCCCCCCCCCCCCCCCCCCTTCTCCCAACAAGAACAACAATAGCAAAGTAGTTCGTAAGCTTTCTCCTCGAGTAAACGAAAATACATACGTTTAAGCACAAGGGCTGCCAAGCTCATTCCCAAAACCCTGCTGAGAAAATGGGAGGCTGTACCATTTTCGAGCCATATATACACATACAAATACACACACACACATATATATGTATATATATATATATATATTATATATATATATATATATTATATATATAGCAAGGTGCGTATGTGCAGACAGAAACTGGAAACGGACACAGAATCCGCCCTGGTATACTACTCTTCATCTATCAAGTTCTTTCAGGGGTGAGCAATTTCCATTGTTTATATTCTAGCAATATTTCCAAGCCAGAGTGGAAACTAATCAGCCACGTAATCAAAACTGAACAGGATACGGAATTCTAGAATTGGTGCCGTAATGGTTGCAACCAGTGGTAATTAAAAGTCAAATTTCCTGACTACGATAAAAGAGAGAGAGAGAGAGAGAGAGAGAGAGAGAGAGAGAGAGAGAGAGAGAGAAGAGAGAGAGATAATGTAACGCTAGTGATTACTGAACTATAGTACGTGATTTAAAAACTTCAAATATTAAGCTAAGAGCTCAAAAGAGCATAAGTAAATGTTGAAAAATTCCACAATAATTACCGAGAAAGCAATTAAAATTGCAACAAAGATAATGGCTAAAAAGTGAAAACTGAATCAGCTTTAACGCATATAAAATATAGATATATTATTATTAGTTATTATTATTATATTATTATTATTATTATTATTATTATTATTATTATTATTATTATTATTATTATTATAAATTCAAACAACTCAAACTATCCCTATTTATTCTGACGCGAGTTTCTTCAAAAAGAAAAGATCTGGATGTACGATCACACACTTCGAAAAGACGAAAAAAAAAAAAGACTAAACGCATAAATAAAGGCGCAGAGCACAATCTAAATCTTGCACGAATATCTCGCATTATGTCACTCAAACTAGACCTTCAGATCATTCTTCTGCGAAGGAGACTAGTTTATGCTTGAGCAAACTATAGGAAAATGTTAAGCCAATCTCGAGGTAACTGCGGCCAAATAACAGAGTAAAGCAGCCCATCCATTACCGGAAAATAAATCTGAAACAACCAGCCCGCAAGAAACCCTTTGATGCCACGGAGAAAATAGCCCCCATGTCGTGAGCGCTCCAGCCGTAATTTCCAGCGAAAACTTGTTGACAACATCCCAGCTGTACCACACAACTTCCGCTTCCCGCCACCAGGTGTCTTTTTTCGCGCCAGTTTTAAAACCTAAACATGGCAGCCTGGGTAATGATAACCCTTAATCCGCGAATGATGATTTCGGGAAGTGTTTAAAACGTAACACGCAACGAAATGATGATCAATTACGTGTAGTGGAAAGGGGAGGTGCAATTTACGAGCTCAGGTATAACCTACATGATGAAGTACGAGGACAACGTGAGTCACACATCCATGATCCGGCCAAGATATCTCGCGTAGGACGGCGGACTGAACCGCATAATCGCCGTCGGGGTGAAATTAGAGACTACAAGAGCTGATCTGCTCCTTCTATTGCTTTTCAGAGAAAAACTCGCGAAACGTGCGGTTGCCTTTTGAATAGAACTGAATTTAAATTGAGAAATATTCTAATACATACAGCAGGTCAATCTGAGAACATTGTAAGTTTCAAGTCACTGACGTGTGACAACTAAAGGAATAATGAATTGGAATCATTGTTTTATGAGGAAATTATCCAATATTTCTTAAATTTAAAGGAGGACAAATAGAAGCGTACACTCACTCACACACACACACACACACACATATATATGTATAGTATATATATATGATATAATATATATACGTTATATAATTATATAAATAAATATATATATCAAAATATATATATATATATATATATATATCTATATATATATACATCATCAAACATTAGAAGCAGGGAAGGCAAGAACACCAACTTCAAATGTTCACACCTTTACTGGCAGATTAACATCACTTCTAGCTACTCAGAAAGCACTGGAGAATAAGAGGACTTTCATAGCTTAAAAAGTCTGCTCTGTGGAGATACTGTCACTGCTGACTCTCCAATTGCTCCTTAACTTAAAATTTTCCCTGGAGGGTGCAGCAGTCACATCAAGGATTACAAATGTAAAATAACCCCTTCTAGACTAATGAAAAGTGTGACATACAAGTTCTGAAAAGCTTGACGGGGAAGTTTACGTTTATACGAAGAGCAGAGTTCGGATTGGAAAGATATTTTGAAGAAGAAGGTGAGAGAGAGAGAGCCTAGAGTTTGTCAACGATTACAGTCGGTAGGAAGTAATCTAAACCAAACAGCAATGGAAATCTCTCAAGCCGACGAGTCTGTCATGGGTAAAACGTGTAAACACATATAACCTATAAACAAATAAAACTCTAGCGTTGCCACACGCATACAAGCGCAATTATCAGTCACTCCAGAGGAGAATGCTTTCTTTTGTTACAGCGGAAAGGAAACGGCGAAGGAGGAGGAGGCGGCTCCAAGAACGAGGGCTAAACAAACATCAGCCGGCATTACCACCACCGACTTCCTCCGGAGCCGAAAGACGAGAGATAAATATGAGCGGTTAGGCGTAGGACGACAGGTGGGTATATGCTAACGTGATATTACCCATGATGCACCTCCTGGGCAATCAAGTGCGGCTTGCAACCGTTCATTTGGGCTTCCCCCGGGACGGTCTCAATGGAGCCAAGCCGCCACTTAAGCTATCCACCTCGGTAATTTAAAGGATTGCCGACAAGCGCCATGTTGGTTCTGCCAAACGCTCTCTTGTCTTTCGTTATTATCGAATTTTGATATTCAATTTGATACCGTCTTCAATCGCCGTTCGAGGAACACGTCGAAGACCGGTCGTTTCTCTTCGGGGCGGGTTATTTCGCAAAAGTCTCAAAGAAAGAAACGACGGAGAAAATGGGACCATCATTTGTACTCTCTGGAAACATCTCGAGCGATCTCAGTGCATGATAGAGTGTCGATTTGTAGCATCACGTCAGAGCTAGCAGCAGAGAATGAACCAAGATGTACGCATTCACGCCCTCCTATACACGCTGTATCTTCCACTAGTAGCTATATATACTGCGCACATGTTATTCTTAAACGCCTTTTCAACATTTCCTAATTCGATGCGTTTTTCAAAGAGCAAGGAAAGCAACATATCTTAGAAAATTAATGAGGCGTATATCAAATAAGTTTACATTCTGAATTTCATATTATGTGTAATGGTTTATTGTCGACAGAAAGAGCTGAGTATTAAATATCAAAAGTTTTCATAAAAGATAAATAAACACCAAATGAAATACACAAGAATGAAGAGAGAGAGAGAGAGAGAATTACTGAACTAGGGTAGCGAGTTTCAATGTTTGGGCTTAATAACTGACGATACCATATGATTAAAAAGCCCTGGATCCGACAAGACACACAACATAGTATTGTAAATAAAATATACGAAAGAAGTAGTACCCGCTCTCTCTCTCTCTCTCTCTCTCTCTCTCTCTCTCTCTCTCTCTCTCTCCAGACTCATCACAGATTTTGCACGACTGCGTTGCATCGTCCTTGTTCTCAATACAAAGCGTGATCATAATTCCAATACGTGTCATGTACGGGAGATAAAGCCTCGGCTTGCTAAGTAGCCCATAAGGCTTTCACAAAGTGACACCACGAGCAAGGCTGCTAAAGCCAATTCCCAAGCGTTGAGCGTTACTGGTTTGCATCTCTCTCTCTCTCTCTCTCTCTCTCTCTCTCTCTCTCTCTCAAACACGCACACACATATACGAACGCTCTTCTTAATTTGGTAATAGTTATTAAATAGAGAGTATTTATGATTTTATTCAATCATAAATAAACCATTTAATAATAATAACATTTAAATATAATGTAATGTTCACAGCGCATAATCTAGGGGGAAAAAATCTTGATACACAGCTGATTAACAACGTACTCAAAATCTTTCAATAATGTGCCAATCCATTTCGAAGATATCGAAGCTCAAAAATAGCGATAATAATAAAAATACCATTGTCCCTTATGTAAACACAATATTCCTGTAACATTAATATGCACTCTGCAAGTGAAAAAAAAATCAACGGAGGATTGAGTTTCCTAGTCTCATTGTAGAAGTTTTTTGTTAAATGTAAACACTACTCTTTTAGAAAACAAAAGAAAATATCAAATTTTAGGTAAATAATCCAGTACCAATGTCATTATCATCATCATTATTAGTGATAATTTGCTCACATTCTTGTGGAAGAAGTCTATGACCTCAAAAAAAAAGAAAGAAAAAAAAAAGGCATTGCCTATCGGGCTCCGACAAAACATAATGCCCGTGGGAGTAAAATGATAAAAACAGATCTATTTCCAGATATTATCAGAAGATTAGCATTTAGAACCACTTCCATAAAGGAAAAATGACAACTCTGCACAGTAACAATATACGCAGACAAGATGTATATCTGACTGCGAAAATTACGACGAGTGACGTAACAATGTGAGTATGAAAAACGATCAAGGTGATTTTAATCTAACACTGTCTTCACTTCTTCTGTAAGTGATATTATTATCATTACAATGGACACGCATGATAACAGGAAAAAACTGCCAGGACATAACACATGGTAAGGAAAGATGGAATTCGCAATTGATCTGAATTTGTTTATCGCTTTTCCATCTTAATTCGTAATAGCGCATATTAATTTCTTTACGAATTTAAAATCCAACAAACGCCGGCAATAACCATTAATATCCTGATAAATGAGACGCCCAGACAGAAAAAAACAATTTAATTATGTTCGGCTACTGTGATCAAACAGGAATAAGAGAGAGAGAGAGAGAGAGAGAGAGAGGTGCTGGGTAGGGGTTATAGTGTCAATAGACATCACCTTTAAGAAAGAAAGAAAAGATTAAATGGTTGAGAAAACAATTTGAAAGCAAAAGTGCGCCATAACTTCGTCGCTGTTCGTACTAACAAATAACGTCCCGCTACGGGTGGTCTGAACGACCAACTTTTTTGACGTGATATTTTGTGGTTCATTAAGTGAAAAGAAGCCTTCGGTATGCACCCTAAGCGATTAAATTTGGGCGTAATACCAAGAAGTGCGCTCAAACTTTCATCATCTAGATTAGTCTTGTGTCTCCTTTTTCAGAGTGATAGATTGAGCCGCTGGAGTTCATGCGAGGTGACTTTTGTTTGCCAGCATACTTCGGAAAACTCTCTTTCCCTTTTTCATTCATTCTTCTAAAAGCAATCTCGGTTATTTTGATCTCTTGCTACTAAGAAATTGCAAATACATAAAATAAAGGGCAGGCATTCCCTTCATGTCAATATTTATCGATCAGCACAAATCAAGCAGTGTGGTTTGGTTAACTAAGAAGGACTTGGTTCATATTTCAGAAGGGTTTTATAGACAGCAGATAGTCGACGCCCTTGGCCGATGCAGAAAAGGAATCGAGCGATCTTGTCTCCTCCAGTCAAGAGAGAACGAAAGAAAATGAGACATCCGTCCGTGATTCGACTTCGACCTTCTACAATCTGGCGATGCTATTCATAATCAGCAACAATATAGGTGACTGATGTCTGCCGGCATTAGTGCCTGATACGGACTGCCTCACAATACTAATGACAGATGATTAAGGCAGCTTTAATCACAGGAGACACTCGTCGCTGTTTGTAACTGGATGCAGTTCCATGCCAGTTATTACCCCTGATGGATTGGCATGGAAGCGACTGTGTCGCTAACGGTAATTACACAGCAGGAGAAAACGCCAACCTCTCATGGTTCTGTTCTGCTTTTGTATCGCAGGTAAAAAATTACACGATTGTAATGGCCGGGTGGGTGCCGGGACGAATCATTTCTTAACACGGAAATTGGCGACAAGCGTGCAATTAAACCAAACTCCATATGAAAGATTACCAAGCAGCAAAACACACACACACACACACACACAAATGCAAACCAAAGCGTAAAGCCATCTTTTCCGGAGGGAGAGAACAAAGAACTCGAGAGGGACAACTGTCATTGTCTCGAATTTAAAATATATATGGATGCTCACGAGATTATTCACAAGGCTCGCCACAGATTTGTAATAGAACACCCATAGCATGAAAATGCTTAAGACACCTCTGGATTATTCATCAAGAGCCGTCCACCCTTGCGTTGTGTGACAGCGTTATGTCACGAAAGGAAGGGTTACGGAGAATCATGATGATACGACGCTGCTTCTTGGCTAATTTGGTTTCGAGGAAAGAAAAGTGATGCGACGCGCTTCTGAAAGGAGACCACTAGGAACCCTTTTCAACAACACGAAATGCTGTTGTATGTACACAGCTACTTAGAGGGTTATGCATGCATCAAACAAACAATCGAACACACGTAAATTCAAAGAACTTGAAGTCGAAAATCACAGTCGTATATTGCACATAAAAGCAACTGTAAGGAAATATATCTGCATTGAACTGTCTATTTAACTTGAATCCGAGGAAAATTTTTAAACAAGAAAATAGATAAATTGACCAACTTAAGTTAAGAGCTCTGAAGAAATAACCGAACAAAAGAAAACTGTATACTACATGAATATGGAATTTATTTATCAATGAGCCGTTTCCCCTAATAAAGGTCACACCAAAGAAACCGAAAGCATCAGTGACAGTGTTTAGTTAATTTTCTTACATCCCGAGTCAATATGAACCTGTATTTTAAAATTTCCTTATTTTTCGCCTCTTCATTCACAAACACAGAATGATTCTTACCACAGCGTCCATCCCTCTATGTACACTGGCTGTCACTTTGCACTATTTAGGAGTTCCTCATTGGACGGTTGGTTTCGTACTCGCCTATCGATTTGGTAGCTAGAGTTCGCTCCCCACTCTGCCAATGCGGAACCAGAGGAATTTATTTCTGGTGATCAGAAATTCATTTCTCGATATAATGTTGTTTGGTTCCCACAATAAGCTGTAGTTCCCATTGCTAGGTAACCAATTGATTCACAGCCTAGTAAAAATGTCTAATCCTTCGGGCCAGCGCTAAGAGAGCTGTTAATCAGCTCAGTGGTCTGGTTAAACTAAGATATACTTAACTTTTTTTTGCACTTTTTGGATATTAGGACAATCCGTCTGAGTCCATCCCTCTACTATATACACTGGCTCTCACTTAGCACTTTTTGGATATTAGGACAATCCCTTCAGCAACGCCCTCTATCCCATCCAGCCAACATAATCTACATTCCTCCATTCTCTTCACATACACATGCCGTCTCAAAGAAGTCTGATCCATTTTCCTTATCAATAATATCCTTTCACCTTCTTGCACTATCTTATGCTCTTTAAACATTTAAGCTCAACTATTTCTAATTTGTTTTCTCTTGTTTTGTTCCATACCCACGCTTCATCTTCATAGATAACAAAATGGGTTTGAAGAGACCCCGCTACAATTAAAATACGTCACAAGGAAATCGTCATTTCCTTATCCCACTTGTCCTGAAACTATACTCCACTCTCACCCTACAAACGTCAATTACATTTATTGTCATTCATTGATCTTTCCTACCTTAAATCTCATTTCACATTTCTCCTATAACTAAGCTCTTTTACCAGTTCTCTCAACTTCCTCCCACCATCTCCAACTAATGCTGTGTCGTCCTCAAAAACCCGTCCACTCAATTTTTCTTAATCACTACGCACCCCCTGCCGTGTCTCTCTTGTTTTTCATAATATTCCACCCCTGAAAATATTAAGCAGCCTTGAAGGCATTAAACCCCAAGTGACTTTTACAAGTTTGGACATTAAACGTCACTCACAGCTCCCTCTTCTGGCAGCTAAGCTTTCATATTATAAACTACTCTTACATGCTCTTATAAATTACCTTCTGCGTCATGCATTACCATCATCCCACACCATTCATGAATACAAAGAAACAAACATATTATATATGTATACACATACATATTTTATGTGTATATATATATATATATATATATATATATATATAATATATATATATATATATATATAACAAAGTACAAACTTACACACACTAGCGAATGCGGCCATTATGACAATGCAGATGCAATGGTGACACTTATACTATAATACGGAGCATAGAGAATGGCAAATATTCGACAAACTTTTTCGCCTTCAGATAAATACTATACTAAACGCAGACGGAAGAAAGAACAGAAAGAGAGGATATTCGACAAGACTCCGCGGAGAAAGAGGGAATATAACTTCTGAATATATTAAAAGATTGGTTTCACCTGATTGGTGTGGGGATTACCTCGTCGACGCCCTCCCGTTTTATGGTATACATTTTGACAAGGCTCGGACAAGGCAATGAGCGACGTTTTGTGTTTTTGCCATCTCTCTCTCTCTCTCTCCGCCCAAACTGCGACCCACAACAGCCAGCTAAGAATCAAGTACATAACTCACTGCTTAACTTAATGGGGCCAAACAATGTCATTTTGGATTTTGGGGAAAGCATTTATTCATGGGTTCCTCAGTTTGGGGGCAGGATGTACTTTTATCACTACATCATGAGGCCACGAGGAGAGAGAGAGAGAGAAAAAAAAAGAAAGTTAAGTCTATCTTAGTTTAACCAGACCAATGACCTGGTTAACAGCTCTCCTAGGGCTGGCCCAAAGGATTAGATCTTTTTACGGGGCTAGGAACCAATTGGTCACCTAGCAACGGGACCTACAGTTTATTGTGGGATCCGAACTACACTATATCGAGAAATGAATTTCTATCACCAGAAATAAATTCCTCTGATTTCGCGTTGGCAGAGCAGGGAATCGAACTTCGGACCACCGGATTGGCAGCCGAGCTCGAAAACCACTCGTCTAGCGTGGAACTAGAGAGAGAGAGAGAGAGAGAGAGAGAGAGAGAGAGAGAGAGAGAGAGAGAGAGAGAGAGAGAAATTCTAAGGTGGAAGAACGAAAAAGTTGAGAAAAAAACGTGCACTCCGAAATAAAGATTTCGCTAGTTATTCAACATAAGACGATAAAACAGCGGAAATGAAACGATTATTTTAAGCGAACGGTAAACCCAATGAACATAAATTCTGGAGGATATGAGTCGGGTACGATTGTCTTTGATCTCATGTGGCCTAGACCTGAATTATAATGAAGAATTCAACTTTTCTAGAAATTCCGGGGATGAATTCTCTCCTAATGCTCCTATTAGTACCAAATACTACACGACTAAGAAAAATCTGATTTTGAAGCCATTACGCAAAAGAAAAGTTATTTTTCCGTAAGCTGTTCAAAGCGAGAGTCGTCAGGGTTTGAAAGACTTGGAAGTTAAATATAACTACAGAAGAAAACAATGTGCAATAACAGAAAAGAATGATGCTGGGATGACAATGAGGCGCTATGAAGACACCAAACAAGAGATGATAAGGCAAGTAAGTGTAGTGGGTCTCAAATTGTCCGTCGGGAGGTACGGAATTGACAACAATACTTACTAACATGATACGCTGCAAATGTAACTGCGGAGGTCTATCCTACTATCCTATTCCGTCGAGAGTGGAAGCCTTAATTTTCCTTTTCGTGAGACCCAGGCTTCTACATATATCAGGGAGTCTTACTAATTATACCTTAGGAAGAACTTTGCAGATATTATAACAAAATGTTACTAAACTTCACCTAAAGTTAAAGCAGATGAAAGGACTACATACGACCTCGATTTAATGTAATGGAGGGAGGACTCGACAAATAGTACAGCTAAAATTGACACGTCTATCTGTCTATTCTAACAGCAACGTCTCTTCATTCATTGAGAGCCACACGACTCATTAATAATACCTCCTCTGACGACGGAAGAATAAGACGTTTATATTTTTCTTTAGTCTGTTATGTCTCTGAGTAACATTCTTTTGGTTCTTCTGTGGATCAAGACTTGGTATTCCTCTCATTTTAGAAGCAGAGTAGTTACTATGCTCGTGAAATCCTTACGTTGCAGTTTAATATTTCTGCAGTTCCCACTTGGATTTCATTTGCAAAAAAAAAAAAAAAAAATAAAAAAAAAAAATAATAATAGTAATGTTAAGAAATTCACAGTTTCGTGAAGAACAAATTGTTAAAAAATCCACAATTATATGTTAAAATATGTATATTTCTATATAAAAATCAAAGACTTTCGAACACCACCTGAACGGTGTTCCTCATCAGTGTAGACGTTAAAATTTTAACGTCTACACTGATGAGGAACACCGTTCAGTTGGTGTTCGAAAGTCTTTGATTTTTAAATAGAAATATACATATTTTAACATATAATTGTGGATTTTTTTAACAATAATAATAATAATGATAATAGGGGTGAATAATGAAAGGGATCGTACGAGTATGGCAGATGGCGATGAAAGCAGACCGCTAAAAAATATGCA
The DNA here is from genome assembly GCF_015104395.2 of Macrobrachium nipponense. NCBI lineage: Eukaryota > Metazoa > Arthropoda > Malacostraca > Decapoda > Palaemonidae > Macrobrachium > Macrobrachium nipponense. The sequence goes on from NC_087205.1 coordinate 86,375,873, forward strand.
TGAAAGATAAAAAAAAAAGATAAAAAAAATTATTAATATCTAAGAAGTAGCACTCTGTAAAACGCGACGAAAGCAGCAATAATAAGCATTCGAGGGGGGAACTCTACAAGACAACTTTCAGAAACAATTATTTGATGTTAAATAACGAAACATGTACAAAAAAACAAAGTTGGCCTTTCACATAATGGCAGTAGATCTATGTATGCATGCACACACACACACACACCACACACACATATATATTATCGATATATTATTATAATATATATACATATATAAATATTATATCTTAATATTCTAAATGTAATATCTATTATATTTAATATGATATATATATAATTTGTATAGATTATATATAATATATAGATATATATATATACTATATATATAATATATTTATAATATGTATGATATGTATGTATGTATATATATATATATATAGATAAATGTATATACACATACACAATACTAATGAGCGCACAGCCTCACACATACACCCGTAATTCAAACCCTGAATCAGAGAGGAATAAACCATATCAACGCTTGGCATTGAGGTAGGGAATCGATTAATATATAGTAGGTTACATAATGAAGTACAAACAAAGGAAGAAAAACTTAGACACACAAAATGAATAAAGGGCGACAAAAATCAAAGCACATATATGAAACAGAAGGTAAGACAATGCATTACGCGTAAAGTTACGTAAATAAGTGAAGAGACGGCGATTAAATTCTATAGGGAACGCTGCTGCATAAGGCAGGCCGAGACGTGTGGGTCTGCAGCCTTCGACACCGCGGAGTTGTAGATCAGCCGCGCCCACACCTGGCATCTCTATTACTGACCCTAACGCCCACCTACGGACAGAGCAGCATTTCAGATTAGGTTCTTACTTCCTTAAAAAAAAAAAAAAAAAAAAAAAAAACTACGTAGCAAGATAAAAGGGGAAAAAATATCGAAAAATCGACGTGGCAAGATTAAAGGTAAAAAAACTTGAAAAATCGAAGTAGAAAGATAAATGGTAAATAATAAATTAAAAAAAACTTGAACAATAGACGTAGCAAATAAAAGGTAATTAAAGTTAAAAAAAAAACTTGAAAAATCGACGTAGCAATATAAAAGGTAAATAACGTAAAAAAAATAAAAACTTGAAAAATCGACGTAGCAAGATAACGGTAAATGAAAAAAAATAAAAACTTGAAAAATCGACGTAGCAAGATAAAAGGTAAATACAGTAAAAAGATTAAAATTTTACCCTTTTTTTCACCTGTAAGGGACTGTGCACACAAACAAAACTTATTCCATACTAGACATCAGATATTATTTCTGGTGGATACGCCTACGACCAAGCAAGTGGGAACTAATAATTAAGAATTTACATAATCAGAGAGAGAGAGAGAGAGAGAGAGAGAGAGAGAGAGAGAGAGAGAGAGAAACTTATAATTACTGTGGCATGGCGTTCATCACAATTCACTATTTAGAATTACAAAGTACTTGCATACACAACCACTAATATAATTTTGAAGGAAAATCTATGAAAAGTTCATAGCACGACCCTGCTCTTCCAAACCAAAGCCTTAGCAGCATACTATTACATTTTACAATTTTTCTGAATGCATCATCAGTGGAGAGAAACGCACGAAATTATTCTTTTATTACCAATATTGTCACTGTCTTGATGAGAAATCTTTAAAACAAACATGTGACCAAAGGCAAAAAAAAAAAAAAAAAAAAAAAAAAAAAAACTACCGGAAAAACTGCAAGCACAACTCGGCACAATCTTCCTTTTCATGACGAAAAAGCAACAAGTGTTTGATCCTGACAGCATATGCTATATAAATAGCATACACGGTCCTAAGAGATTACCCCAAAATATTTGGTACCTCAGGTTCACTGGACACCGTTGTCCTTGTACCGTTCCCCAGGGCAGGAAAGTGTTTAGTAGACAGTTTAGTAGCTCTTGGGAGAGTCTGTGCCCAGTAAATGGTGGTGGGGTATCTTTCACCTGTGGCAGGAATCAGACCATTTTTATTTTTTTATCTATTTCAAGAATCCGTGAACTGATTAATATCCACGAAGCTCTACATAACTTGACAAACTAAATGGATGATGCATCACTTTTTAGTTCTCTATTGTAAGGCATATAAACAGTTTATATGCAAGTGTATATACACAAGAGCATGGAAGAATGAATGTAACCATATTATTGTTAAAACATTTTTATGCACAGGAACAGATAGACAGACGTCGAGTCAGACTTAGCTTTCCAGCCACATAAAAGTTTTTACATTACGTGCTGAAATACTATTGGTTTGTAAACCAACCTTCAAGACTGACGAAGCTAGAAAGTACTAGCAGCTAACTAAACAGTTATGGGTATCGGAGTTGATCGGAAAATGAGTGAATTTAACTCTAAAATGTTTTTAGAGTTCAATACATTTCAGTCGTCATTCACAAAAGAAATTACGGAAAACATTCTGAAAGAAAGAAATCACTGACCACAAAATAAATCATGCTGAAACAGCTTTCACTTTTACTGACTAGTATCGTGAAAAAAGTGTTACTGAAATGACGTACTCACAATATAATA
>NC_087205.1:86383460-86398460 GCF_015104395.2 Macrobrachium nipponense
CCTCCTTACCTGTATTATGATGAGAGAACCTATCTAGTTTAGAATGCAGGACTAGACTTTATTATAAGAGAGAGAGAGAGAGAGAGAGAGAGAGAGAGAGAGAGAGAGATCCAATATCCGTATTCAAAATTCTTCATTATTTAGAAACAATTTCATCCAGTTGTGAGCGGACAATGGATTTATTTGAATACAAATTGAACTGACGAGGAAAGGAAGAGAAAGACAGAGATCACCCTTCAACCGTTCCTTATCACCCCTTGTGTGCGTCAGAGTGCGTGTGATGCTTGTGGTATTTATCTCGAGGAAGAATTATTTCATCAAGGAAGTTGACCTCTGTTCTTTACAATATCTGATCGCAGAGTAATTCCGCATGAATGACGGAAGGTCCTCATCCGAGGCCCTATTACCTGCACCCACCAAAGACAGCCATGGGTGATGCCAGCCACCTTTTGCCCCCTAGTCATTTGCGTCATCATAAAAAGAAAAAAAAAAAGTCTATTGGAAGCAGATCAGGATAAGTGCATTAGATGAAGGCAGCCTTGCGCTGGCACGGGCTCTTCTTGCTCTAGGGCAACCCGTAAGCGTTAGTGGGTAGCCTAGGGTACATGAATAGCTTGTTGTAATCCAGAAATCATGACTGATATAGAGATAAAAATAAGATCCAGGTGATAATGAGATTAATGTATCTCTCTCTCTCTCTCTCTCTCTCTCGCTCGCTCTCTCTCTCTCTCTATATCTATATATATATATATATATATATATATATATATATTATATATATATATACGTGTGTGTGTATATATATATATAATATATATATATATATTATTATTATATATTATAAATTATATATATATGTAATATTATAATAAATATATATTTATTTATTTAAATGTTAATATATATATATATTATATATATATATATATATATTATATATATATATATGACTGGTAAAAATGTTCTGTAACAACAGAATTCCATCTAATAAAAGGAACCCATAAAAACACCAAAATATAGAGAGGAAAGTACTATATTTCAGAGACTGCTGTCTCTCTCTTACCTGAAGAGAGAGACAGCAGTCTCTGAAATATAGTACTTTCCTCTCTATATTTTGGTGTTTTTATGGGCTCCTTTTATTAGATATATATATATATATACACACACACACGCTTACATATCTATATATGTACATATACACTATACACACGTGTATGTATGTGTATGTACGTTCTCGGGCAATCTATATGTCAGCATTAAATCATAGTGAACTGTAACGAGGGTACAAATTTGCTCGCGCGAACGAAGGGTGGAAAATGGAATGAATCTATCTCTTGAAATCCCCTTGCCCAAATATATGCAATAGCCATCCATAAGCTACCATAAATCCACTATATCCCAAATAGTAATGAAACAGGAGAGGCAAGCCAAGACGAAACTTGACAGATGGACAGACGGACAGATTAACCGTCGACAGTTACTCAAGATTATAAGCCTCGTCATACGTGGGTGTGTTGAAAATATAAATATAAAAAACAAATATAGAAAAAAAAGAAGGGGATAAACAGATCTGAATAAAGTAAAATCGCAGATGAATCTTACTATCAAGTTTGTGCTGAATCGACCAACATGTCTAAGGAGATAAAATAAATGGCAAAAAACTTTAGTATAAAGCAGTAAAATAAGAGAAAACACGATATTATTGAAAGAAATGAAAATCTCTTCACAAATAAAGAAAATCGAACTACAAGGACGATGGAAAATAATGCTAAAAACATAAAACCTACAAAGGAATAATATCGATGAAAACTAAGTTTTATATGTTCTTGCTACATAAAGCAGTAGAATCTTAGCCTACTACACTACAATATCATCGTGTGAACATTTGAACGAACACCAAAATTTTCCTATTCCATAACATGTTTAAACATCATTATATTTTTCTAATTTTTTTTTTACAAGATTAAAGTTAAAAATTTTTTTTTTTTATTTCAGTGCATCGATTACCTGGTTTCTGTCAATTAGCGTCGCAACAATTGTGGTCACCGATGCTTAGTGGATCGGTCATGCCTCGACAAAAGAATGTTGGCTCCTCTTACAAATTCCTAGTAATACTGAAAAGCTAATGATGATTGAGCAACGAACCATTCCCCCCCCCCCACCCCACTCCCAAAATATAATGGCCTCTCGCTTTTCAGTAAACAACCATTCCGCCTCCGTTGAAATGGTCCCCCCCCCCCCCCCCCCCTTACGGGCCTATCGCTTTGCAGTAAACCACTATTGTGTCTCCGCTAAAGTATTCAGTTAATTATGTACCTACTTGTCAGTCGACTTTAGTGGGCAGCACCAGGGGACGGAGAGAATAAAAAAGGGATACAGAATAAAGTGGACACGAGTCGAAATGTGTGCCATCTCAAAACGGTAAGGCCTCGACCAGGTCATTCTCATACTTATCGAGTTAAAAATAGTCGTCAGAGGTTTTTATGATTACATTCCATCTCTTAAAGGAGACTAAAACTGATCCCGGTTCTTACCTCTTTACGAACCAATGAGAAAATAACAATGCTGTTATTAAATGTACATTCATTTAATCGCAATGAAAGATATTTCCATAGTCATGGGTTCAAGTATGCTCAGTAAAGGGTACACTGAAATCCATTTTTCTCTGCTTTTTAATTCTGTTATTAATAGTTATCTATTATTTCTATTCATAAAGTTGTACTATTTTTCTTTAACGAATAATTTGATATATTGTTATATATTAACGGCTTGTTTCAAAACTTCTTTTCTATGTCTTTCTCTATCGCCTTCCTTCCTCTACTCTTTCTTCCCAGCTTTCTATTCTGAGGACGTTTGTTATGGAATAATAATAATAATAATAATAATAATAATAATAATAATAATAATAATAATAATAATGAAGTTAGAGCATCATACTAGAGAATGTAGCAAGGCTAGGTGTACAGACAATCCACAAATATCTATTTGGAACTTTTGCGGCGGCCAAAAGAGACTAAGTTTAGATCAAATACAGAATTAAATTCGACGAAAGAACTCCCTTCACCTAAAGTATAGTGAAACAGACATTATACAAGGCATTACTGGATTTCTCTTCATAATGAAAAAAAAAAAAAAAAAAAAAAAGGGGAAAAAAAAAAAAAAAAAAAAACTGCTGCCATAATGATGACTGGCAATACATGTTTGCACACATGAAAATGTATAATAAAAACCTCACTCAGCTACTGAATACTGCAATGCCATTCGTTTAATTGATATAATTACAATGTAATCGTAACGATATGGATAATCTAATGCACTAAACGAAACCTCGCGGTTTAAGATTAAAGTAAAATGTCTTACGAATTTGAAAAAAATAAAACCGAAGGGGTTCGTAATTGGAACGCGTGGCTGCCTCCGGCCTGACCTTGAGAGGCCAGGAAATTAAAAACGCAAATGACGACATGCAAGAGTTGACAGATCAAAGATGGACGCGAGTCTTGTGAAGGCTCCTTGATACAAAAGGACGACAGCGAGTTCAGACAATATTAACTTATTACAGACGAGAATTAAGTCACCGGGAACGCACCTGGGGAGGCTCCTTTTATTGCCTCGTTGTTATCATTAAGGTTTAATTAGTTTTTCTTAATGATAGTTTCAGTCTAATGAATAAATTGTACGCTGTGTATACAGCTTCAATTATGCAAATTTATTGTTATAGCTGAAGTTGTTATTGTTTTATGAAAGACAAAAGGAATCTCGCCGTTACTTCCATTACTGAAATGGATAGCTCAGAACGTCCAGCATACTCTTCTAAGGGTAATGCTCTACTTAACTGATTGAGGTATGTGTATTTCTGTTGCGGCTGATGGATCATCTTGGCCGACCCCATAATTTAGTCGTTATATGCCAATGGTAAACCTTTAACCAGTGCTATTGAATAATTTAAAAGTATTTTGGGTTGAAAGCAATATGGGGGCCATGATGCTACTGTAGTAGTCGCTCCTGTTTCTATGTCAAAGATATTCAAATATGAACCAATTGATTATGTTACAAAACATATCAAGTGAGCTGATAAAAATATGACTGATCTCTTCAAGACTTTTTCTTATCTCTTATAGAATTTTGTAGATTTAAATTTTAATATCTAAATGATTTAAGTGCATCTGACTTTACCAATGACGATTTTGAGAATGGGAAATGAGAATTGCTATTTTTTTAGAGGGAGGAAGCCACTAAAACCTAATTTAATAAATAGGAATTACTATTTATTTTTAGAGGGGGAGGAAGAAGCTACCAAAACCTACTTTAATCCCTAAGAATATTATTATTTTAGGGGGAGGAAGCCACCAAAACCTAATTTATTCTCCATTAAAAAATGGAGTGGGGGCGGGGGGGGGGGAATTAGAACAAATAAATATGTATTATTCCCATAACTTCCAAGACAAGGCAAATTGAAATATTAACTTTTCTTGAAGAATTGCCACAAGAAATGAACCAGACTTATCGATGTAAAAATAACTTTAAAAAGCAATGAGACATCTGCAGCATTACTCACGTCAAGCACACACACGCACACGCACGCACCCGCGCGCGCGCAAAAGAAAAAAAATAGCGTGATGATAAAACATGGCAAAAAAAAAAAAAAAAAAAAAAAATGTGACTTCATTCTACTTCATCCTTTGTGTGTCTTTAATTTCCAAGAATCTCTTTCCTTTCCATTTTATTTCTCTGTATTCTCCATCGCTTCCTTTTGTAGCGCCGATTCCCCTACGAGTCCGATCGTCGGAGGAAGGCTGTTTCACACAGGGGCGACCGGAAGCGGCCTCGCATTCACAGATCCTGTCAATCATGGGGCGGCGTCACCTCCATTGTGCCACTGACTCTACGACAAAAGGAAGAATTAAAAGAAAAAAAAGTATATAATGCGACCTCCAGTCAGTCGAAAGGAAAGACGGGGGATAGGAAGGAAGAAGAGAGAGAGAGGATAGGGGAAGGAAGGAACAAAGGGTGATTTAGAGGGAGGGGCGACCAGGGATAGACAGGCGATGGGCGCTGAAAATAAAATTGAAATACCATATCATACACACACACACCACACACACATACATAATATAGATTTATAAGTATATATATAATATTATATATATATAATATATATGTATATATATATCCATATTATATATATACTTATATATATATATATATATATATATATAATATATATATATATATATATATACACTATATAAGCCTATATGTATATATATGTGTGTATAGGATATATCTATAATAAGATATCTATATAATGTATAATGTAATATACACACACACACACACACACACACCACACACACACACTTCCATTGACCATTTACCTCCTCAATTTCCTCAGACTTTTTGGATATGCTTATTGCTACAAGATTTGTATCCGGTGAGGAAATAAATTTACGAAGTTATTTCCCTCCTTCGTGGGATTCTAACCGGCGAATGGTAGTCGAGTGAGGTTACAATTCAACACAGTGGGCTACTCTGTTATCCTACCTCTTAACAGCATGCGTGGGTTCGAATCCCACAATGGAGGGGCAAGAGCTTCTTTGTTTATTCCCAAACTGTAAAGACGACCCTTGTTTCCAAGGGCTGTATCCATGTAATAATAATAATAATAATAATAATACTAATAAATAATAAATAATAATAATAATAATAATAATAATAATAATAATAATAAGACGAACTCTTGCAGTCTTTTCTCTTCCACTGAAGACACAAAACGTGGGATGAGCAAAGGAGGCCGCCCCACCCACCACCCCTCCCAGCCAACAACCGTATGCGCTAAGTGATATTTACCAGGTTGGAATAATCGCATTAGCTTTTTAATTAACGAAAGATCGATCCCCTGGAGAGCCGGGACGCCACAGGTAACGGACGAAAAGTAAACAAAACCGTAAGTATGATCATTCATGTTATTAGAGTTAACGTTTTCGTAATAACGGAATTTTACCTCTCGTAATTTTCTACTGTTTTGAAAATAAGAGTACTGGGTACTGATCTGTGCCAGACAGGAGTTGGTGCTTCAGTAAAGTATTGTTTAACAAATGCAAAGTTATAAATGTCGGCATGTAAGTGAATGTAACTCAATGCCTAGCCAATCATTAGAGAAAAACTAACATAAGATACATAAAAATTAACATAAGAATGGATACTGTATTTTAAATAAAATAAAAATTCAATTGCTCCACAGGATATCAACACGCTATTTACTTCGTCCTCTCTCTCTCTCTCTCTCTCTCCTTGTCAAATATAAAGGTACGTTCATAATCCGTACATCAAACGGATTTTTTCCTTCTACAACAATTTCTCAGCCACTCGTTTCCACGTTACTTCATCACAAACAATTGAGGGCGACCCTTGGATTCCATCTGCTTCTCGCCGTCTTTTTATCACCCCCCCCCCCTCTCCTCCCCTTCCTCCTCCTCCTCCTCCTCCTGCTGTCTACTACGCACTAACAACGTAATCACCACAGGGAACGACGTCACTGACAAATAGACTATGAATGACAGACATATCCGGGCGCCCGTAAAGTTCCCGGTTACCGGGCACGTTATAATCTGGCCACTCGTGACCGTTGCCCTATTTTTTGGCCGTGGAACTGTTGATATAATGATTGCATATTTTCTATCTGCAAGGGAAATGTAGTGGTTTTTTTTTTCAATATATCGGAAATGTCGATCGCGTATGCGTACGTCTGTGTTACCAGGTAATGTTGGCAAACACTTATATAATTGATAAGCATTTATATGGTGAAACGTATTATTTTCCGAGGAGCCATGGCTTTGAAGTTTGCCTGAAACCGAGTTTTGGCTTGATAGTCTGACCGGGGAATTCTTGCTATAAAATACGATAAAAACTTGACACTCTTCTCCATGACTAAAAAGTGAATTAGCTTTGTTGCCACCATAATCTTTACCAATTTGAATGATGATGATCACACTCATATACTAAAAACTCGGATGTTGTAGCTACTTACCTCTTATTCTGAACAAGAGTTTAGATACACACGAACACAAGGTGTGTTCGTGAAACACAATGTCCACGTAATAGCAACCTCTTTTCGATCTTCGGCCTCTGAGACCCTTGACCTTGACCTTAATTTAAACCCCCTCCAAATCGGTTTCATTATTGGAGTATGCAAGCCAAATATGAAGTCTACATTATGTTTGGTTCGAAACGTTATTCTCAAGGCTGCATTTCCAAAACCTTAGACACCTCACTATGACCTGGTCATTGAACTCACTCTGCGGACCGGCTTAATTACTGGAGTATACAGGATCAATTTTAAATTTATATTTGACTTTGACCCTTTGATCCACCATACAGTAAACTGAACTGCCTAAAGATTACATGCATGAAGTTTAAAAAGCTTTTATATCCTTATACAAAAAAATACAGGGCTGCGAAAAACATTCACTTTAGAGGACGGAAGGAAAAACTTAAGGTTGGACACAAAGAGAGAGTGAGAGAGAAAGAGAGAGAGAGAGAGGCTTGTAAATAGGTTACTTATTAGGTACCGTGAATTGTAAATGAAGAGCATACAATCTGTAAATAACATGATCTTGGGCTTCTTTGTCTTAAAACTAAAAAAAAGAAAAAAAAAACAACCGAAACAAACAGACAAGTAGATAGAGAAGATTAAAGACAGAGATATAACTCCCAAGCACTTGAAGTGGTTGATATCATAGTGGTATGGCAAGAGCTAAGAGCAAGCGGCGTATAATACCAAGACTCTTTCCACGTCCTCTCATGCTTGAAGGTGAGGCAAGCTGCTTGCTGAAGGCATACCTCACAGACGCCGAAAAAGAGAGAGGAAGTGTTTTCAACGATAAGCAAATAATCCTTAGCATTAAAGCAATATGTTACGGTCACTCGTGCGTCAAGGGCCCAAAGGGAGGTTGCCATGGAGCGTCGCCCCCCCCAACAAGGAGGATGAATGCCTTGAGATCATCCTTCTTCGCCGTGTTTACATCGTTATTTCGGGACGGCGATGGGGGCGTAGAACAGTTACAAAAAAAAAAAAAAAGAAAAAAAAAAAGTTAAGTTTATCTTAGTTTAACCAGACCACTGAGCTGGTAAACAGCTTTCATCAGGCTAGGTATCAATTAATTACCTAGCAACGGGACCTACAGCTTATTGTGGAATCCGAACCACACTATATCGAGAAATGAATTTCAATTCACCAGAAATAAACTGCGAGTTTCCAGCCCTGTGATTGGCTTATTAACAGCCAATCAGGAGCGTCGTAAGGGACAGGCCAAGACATCAGATGCACGGTTGATGTGAATCTGCTATAGTGTTTAATTTCAATGGCAAACTTTTCTTAGTGACCAAACTTTATTCGTTCTGCCAGTATTATGTCGATCTCTCCATCATGAAGGAAAACAATAACAAGGAAAAAATGCGCCAAAGTTTCTTCGGCGCAATCGAGTTTTCAGTGCAGTGTATAATGCTGTATGAAATTTTCAGCCACGGTCCATGAAGCTCTCAGTGGCGGCCGACGAGACTTTTAGCTGCGACCCAGTGGTGGCCCGTGTTGTTGGCACCTATAGCGCAACCAGACACACGATCATTGCTGACTTTTACCTTAAATAAACTCAAATCTACTGAGGCTAGAGGCCTGCAATTTGGTATGTTTGAAGATTGGAGGGTGGATCATGAACACACCAATTTGCAGCCCTCTAGCCTCAGTAGTTTTCACGATCTGAGGGGGGACAAAAAAAAGTCGTTGCCACAAATAGTTTTCTTTTAGAGATTCAAAAAAAAAGACAGCAAAGCAAACAATAAGAACATTGGTTGTCTCAAACATATTAAATTAAAAAAAATCCTGAAGCTAAAGAAGACCTTCAAAGGGCTCCGCACTTAGAAGAAGGAAGTGTCCTTAACCCTAAAGTAAATATTTTCTTTATCATCTAAAACCCTTCACGCGGTTCTTCCATGGATCTTTTATAGCTGTTATGTATTTATGATTTCTTTTTGATTGCTCAGTAGGATACTCAAAACTCTTCCTGTATGTGATGGTTAAATATGAAGAGTTTCAGGGAGAGTTCGCTTTGTCCTGATTACCATGTCAAAATTCAGTTATTTTTCAAATTATAATTCACCAATTTGTTGGAAGAATATTTTGTCCTTTAGTTGAAACGAAGCCACGAACGATACAAACTATCTTCAATATAAAAACACACACAATATACATATAATATATAATTATAATTAAATATAAAATATATAATACAGTACATGCAGATACATAGTACTATACATATATCAATATATACTATACATACATAAGCAGGACCTCATTAAAACTGGATGGTATTTAACGGAGATATTTATTCAAGAAACATTACAAGCTTTCTAGGATAAACAGTCCTGATTGTCAAGTGTCCATAGAAATACTTTACAATGAATACTGTTAGTCATAGATTGATTGATTGATCATGGAATTTAGGGCACAGCCCAAGCGCTGGGACCTGGAAAGGTCATTCAGCGCTGCAGTATTATATGATTGAATGAAATCAATTAAATGAATATGTGAATCAATTAAAATCTCTCACACAAATGATCAATTAAAACTGCAATTAAAAACACCGAACGACATACAACAACCAAGACCAAGACGATCTCACATTACATATCAACCAAACCAAACCCCTTCACTCTCACTCAAAACCACTTACACTGCAACCAAAGAATCCCACAGCTGAAGTCACACACACACACACATACACACAAACTAAATTAAAAAAAAACCTGACATGCATACATCCACTCAACACCATTTAACCTTAATTAAAATCAGTAAATAAAATTTTTAAATAATAATTAGGTACTTAAAATGATGACTATGAACAAAACAATAAAAAATCAAATCAACATAAGATAAAATACAATCAATACAAAATAAAATCAACAAGTTAAAATTTGCCACCACTTAAACTTCATAAAAAATCCTAATCCTTTTTAAAAATCTCACTAGTGCAGAAATATCTGCTCTGTCATCTAGAATATCGGCAAGAGATTTTTCATCAAGGTGGAATCTCTGCCTCTGTTTTCTATAATTTACACAATGCACCAGGATGTGCTTCACTGATAAGGTTGCATCACACTTAACACATACTGGTGCACTGTCACCTTCTAAAATAAATTTATGGGTTATCCGAGTGTGACCAATACGAAGTCGCCCCAAAAACAATATCTGTTCTCCTCTCTTTTTGAAAAGAAGAGGGCCATTTTTCTATGCTTTTCCCTATCTGCTTATATTTCTTATTGTTGGCTAAGAGAGGGGAGGACCATCTCTCTTGCCATTTCTCAAGATGTACGACTTGATGGATCTCTTCATATCTATATGTGGCACTTTGGTTACCTGATACAAATTACTCAAAGCCGCTTCCTTTGCATATCTGTCTGCCTCCTCATTCCCGCGAATTCCGACATGAGCTGGGATCCAGCAGAAACATACTGATTTCCTGCGACACGAAATCCAAAAGAGCCACTCCTGGGCTTTTTGTACCAAAGGATGAATTGTATACAGCTGCTTTAATGAATCTAATGCACTTTTTGAGTCATATATATTACAAAATTTTTCTTATTAGAGTTATGAATATTTTCTAAAGCTTTAACTATAGCTGACAACTCTGCAGTGAATATGGAAGCCGCCTCAGGCAATTTTGCCTCGTAAATTTCATTCCCATGCACAACTGCACACCCAAATCCACTATCAGATTTTGATCCATCAGTGTAGATCTTCACTTGCCCATCATGTTTACTGTCATGCTCCAGAAAATTAGTTTTTATCTCTTGCTGAGACTGTTGTTTTTGTCTATTTTCTTAGAGCATAAGGAAATCTTGGGAATAAGCCATGGGGCTACAGAGGATGGTTTTACTTCTTCAACTTTTTGGCGCTGAATTACCATGTCATTTAAACATTCTAACTGTCTTATTTGAAAAGGTTTGGAAGATCTTTCACCAAATTTTCTAGAGTCACACTCCTATAAAATTTTTCGTGTGGGGTTCTCTCGAGAGCTTTTTAGTCGCATGGTGTACCAACACCCAAGCTCTTCTCTTCGCAGATCTAAAGGAAGTTCATGAGAGTCAATGTAGATACTCTCAACGGGAGATGTCCTGAAAGCACCTGTACATATCCTTAATCCCATATTATGTACTACATCCAATCCCTTTAACCTGGACTTGCAGGCAGATGAATATACCTGACAGCCATAGTCCAGTTTTGATTTACATAAGGAATCATACAACTTCAGTAAACTTTTCTTATCAGCTCCCCAGTCGAATCCCGATACCACCTTTAAAATATTGAGGGATTTTTTAACCTTTATTTTTAGAGAGTCAATGTGACTACGCCACGTTAGCTTGCTGTCAAATATTATGCCCAAAAACTTTACTTCTTTTTTGTAAGGAATAAGACAATCCTTCAGTTTCAAATTTGGGATAGTTTCATTGCGGGTACATCTGGTGAAACGAACGGCCACAGTTTTAGATGAAGAAAATCGGAAACCATGTTCATCAGCCCATTTACTAATAACATTTATTGTCTTTTGCAGGTAGTCACAGGCTGATACAGCGTTGTATGTGGTGACGTAGATGGCAAAGTCATCCACAAACAGTGAAGCCCAACCTGGAGCGGAAACAGATTTCACAATATTATCACTAGCAATGGCAAAGCAGGTAACACTCAATACGCTGCCTTGTGGGACACCTTCTTCCATCTCATAACAAGAAGAAAACTTATTCCCGACTCTCACTCTAATATATCGGTCCCTTAAAAAGGAGTTGATAAAGTTTAACATATTGCCCCTGGTCTGTAACTAGTGGGCTGATATGGATCTTTGTTTGGCTTTATGACTGGAACTACTATGGCTATCTTTCAAGATGTGGGAATGATGCCTGTTTCCCAGATCTTATTAAGTATTTTCATTAGATATATTTTAGCATGTTCTGGAGGATGTTTAATCATGTTGTAAGTTATGTTATCTGCACCAGGGGCTGTTAACTCACAAGATGAGAGAGCCTCTCGTAGTTCCCTTAGTGAGAACTTAGCATTATATGCTTCACTGTTTTGAGAGTTAAATCTAATTGACACCTTGGCATTTCGAATCTTACTGAACTGTGGTGTGTAATTTTTGGAGCTTGATATGTCAGCAAAATGTTCACCAAATTTTTCTGCACATCAGCTGGGTTTGAAATAAGGACATCATTGATTTTTAGAGTAGGAGCAGGTGATGGAACAAATTTCCCACTTAGCTTTTTAATCTTTTTCCATACTAATCTTTCTGGCGTTTTAGAATTAATACCATTTATATAGTGGAGCCAAGATTCCTTTTTAGCTTTACTAATATATTTTCTTTGTTTGGCTAAGGCCCGTTGGTATGTAGTTTTAGTTGTTCCTGAGGGTTTTGCATTGAATTGTCTGTAGCATTTTCCCACTATTCTTCGCAGTCTGCCACAGGTTTGGTCCCACCAAGGAACTGCAGGCCTGCTTGGTTTACCCTTTGTTTTTGGGATATATTTCTTAGCATTATCCAATACAGTTGAGGTACAGTAATCATACGCATCTAAGTGTGACTCAAATGACTCTACTCCCTGATGTAATTGAAAGCTTCCCTCATACTTCCTCCAATCTGCTTCGTTTTCCTTCCACTTTATAGGAGATTCAGAAGGTATGTTTCTACCATACTTTAAATGCATAGGAAAGTGATCACTTCCGTGCAAAAGTTCATCTACAGACCAGTTGAAGTCCAAGTGGACTGCAGGTGAACAAATGCTCAAATCTATAGCTGAAAAGACATTGGTGTAGATGTTATGAAACGTCATTGAACCATCATTGTAAAGAGAGAGATCATTATTTAGGATAAAATCATTGATGGTTCTACCTATAGCATTCAATGTATCACCTCCCTATAGACTATCATGGGCATTAAAATCTCCCAGTAGTAAGAAAGGAGGAGGTAGTTGATTAGCTAGTGCCTGAATGTCATTCAAAGTAATCTCTGACCTAGGTGGGAGGTAAATAGAGCAAATAGTAATCTCTTTTTCAAAGCATACTCGAATGGCGACTGCTTGTAGGTTTGTGTTCAAAGGAACACTTGTATGTTGCAAAGACTTTTTAACAATAATTGCTACCCCCCCACTGAGCTCGATCACCATCTCTGGGGTTCATCACAAACCTTTTATAATTTAATCCTGGATTGTATAGTGAGTTGCCTAACTTAGTTTCTTGAAGGCAGACTACATCTGGACCATGATGGTTCAATAGTAATTTTAACTCTTCAGAACGAGTCCTAAGGCCTTTACAATTTCATTGCAAGATATTAAATTGGAATTTTAACTGTGATTCCCTTGCCCAGCCAAGTCATTATTTAGCTGGGTTTTCAAAGTAACAGCTGAATGTTCTTGGATTTGAAAGTCTCTTAAGTCTGGTGCCTGGGAGACTTTTATTTTTATTGGATGAGGGGGAGTTTGAACATTTTTCCTACACATTCTGTTTGTTCAGTTTGAGACTAGATTTATCTAAGTTTTTAACTATATTTAGTGAGTCAGCATGTTTTCCCTCCACTTCAGAAGTAGCTGTTTCTGCATATGATTGAGGGGATTGGGAGAGGTCGGTCATACTTAAATTTGAGCAGGACAGAGACATCTTTTCCAATGGCTGTGAGGTTGATAATGGCTTAAAGGGGTCATCAAGTGCATTGAATCTGTTGGAAATTGGAGTTTTAAACTCTATAGGAGAGGATGTTCTACATTTCTTTGACTATGTTCTACATTTCTTTGACTTCGGGGGTGACTGAAAACTGTCATAAGATTTGTTAAGATTTTTTCTAGATTTTATTCTTTCTTTGGGCTTAACAGAGGAGCTTAACTCTGAGACAGCATTTGCTTGCAGGTCAGGGAGAGGTTCATCAATCACAGCTTGTACCACTTTAGTTTGAAGTTCATTACATACCACAGAAGTTGAAATATCCTGAGAGGGTGTGTTTTTTTTAATGATGGGTTTAGCAGGCTGATGGAATGCATTATTTCCCATAACAGTGGAAGCAAATGAGGATCCAGCACTTTTGTTAGCACCTCGAACCAAGCGTTTGGCTTCTCCTATGCTGATAAAGTTATAATGAACAGTGTTTACAACTTCTTGTTGGAAAATATATTGAGGACAGCCCCTCCAATTGGGAGAATGATTGCCAGCACAGTGGAGGAACCAATAATTTATTTTGATCGGCTTTGCAGTTGTCCTTTACATGTTCACCAGAGCACACAAAGCACTTTTCTGGTTTTGTACACGAGTTTGGTATGTGGCCATATTCAAAGCATTATAACACTGGGTTGGTCGATATTTAAATTGCTTAACCAAACCCGAGAGTGGTCTATATCATATATTCCGGTAAGTAGGAGCAGGTGAAAGTAATTCATTGGAATGCTGGTGCTTCAATTTTCTCATTTTAATGACATATGCAGGACACATTTTTAATATTTCCTCCTCTTCAAACTCATATAGGTCTCTGCTATAAACTATACCCCGTTTAATGTTAAATGATCGATGAGGAGATACATCTAAAATATTACCACCTTCAGTTAGTTGGAATTTTGAAAGTATCTTAATTTGAATATTGTTATTTGCTTTGATCAAGACTCCTTTACCATATCTTTTAATATTGCCTTTAGGAATGGCACTAATCTTCCTCTGTAGATACTTGCGTGCTGTTAAAAAGTTTTCTTTTCCTTGTTTGTAATTTGCAACATGCCAAATCAATTTTGGGTCATCTTTTGCTAGGTGTTTCTGGCTATCAACCTCAAATTTGCTGGGCACATAGTCTGTCTCATCCTCTTCCAAATTGTTTATATTAAACAACTTCGCATGGCAAACTGAACCAAAGACATTTTTACCATCCAGATTCTCTAGAGCTTTGAAGGCATATTCAGCTTTGCAAAAGGTTA
>NC_087205.1:86403460-86415960 GCF_015104395.2 Macrobrachium nipponense
AGGCTCAAGGTATCTAAATCTGTTCATAAAGACACGAAATGCCAGGTTTTATTCAGTTACTAAAGACCTACATTTATGGAGACTTTCGAAGAAAATAAAGTGAAAAAAAAAATTACTAATAAGCCAAATATTTCTTTGGTGGACATCAAAGGGATTCGTTTTCACTTAAAATCATTCAGAGATTCGATTTCGGGTACTTCTAAGGTAAAGCAAATCAATGCATTCAAGTGGTAGTGATTAAGCGTTAAGTGTTCGACCTCATTCTTTGCATTCTCATCGATTTTCAGTTGGGTGTACAACTGTATACATTTGATTTCCAGTAGGTGTACAACTGTATACATTTGATTTTCAGTTGGGTGTAGTACAACTGTATACATTTCATTTTCAGTGAGGTGTACAACTGTATACATTTGATTTTCAGTTGGGTGTAGTACAACTGTATACATTTGATTTCCAGTAGGTGTACAACTGTATACATTTGATTTTCAGTTGGGTGTAGTACAACTGTATACATTTCATTTTCAGTGGGGTGTACAACTGTATACATTTGATTTTCAGTTGGGTGTAAAACTGTATACATTTGGTACAACTGTATACATTCAGTTGGATGTACAACTGTATAAATTGATTTTCAATTGGGTGTAGTACAACTGTATGCATTTGATTTCAGTTCGGTGTACACCTGTATAAATTTGATTTTCAGTTGGGTGTAAATGTATACAGTTGGGTGTAAAACTGTATACATTTACACGCACAGGGACAGATCTTCCCTTGGAACAGTTTCAATGCTTTTTTTATCACATTACCGTGAACCATATACATGCTTTAAGCTACAAATGTCCTTTGATATCTAATTCGCTCTACCTTGGAATTAATATACTTTCATATATGTTAACCGAATAGGAATTTTTTAGTTGATAATAATTTCGTCTTCTCGTGGATTCGAACCAACGGAGAGAGGAGAAAGCAGGACTTCAGTGACGTACGAAATTATTATATACTAAAAAATTCCCCTTCGGTTTACATATATGAAAATATATTAATTCCGAGGTAGAGCGAACTGGATATTAAAGGACATTTGTGCCTTAATTCATATAATGTATATATATATATATATATATATATAATATATGTATATATATATATATATATATATATATATATATATATATATATATTATTACACAGACACACACACACACACACACACACACACACATATATATATATATATATATATATATATATATATATATATATATATATATATATATATATATATATATATATATATATATATGTGTGTGTGTGTGTGTGTGTGTGTGTGTCTGTGTAATATATATATATATATATATATATATATATATATTATATATATATATATATATATATATATATATATATATATATATATATATATATCACTATATGAATTAAGGCACAAATGTCCTTTAATATCCAGTTTCGCTCTACCTCGGAATTAATATATTTTCATATATGTAAACCGAAGGGGAATTTTTTAGTATATAATAATTTCGTACGTCACTGAAGTCCTGCTTTCTCCTCTCTCCGTTGGTTCGAATCCACGAGAAGACGAAATTATTATCAACTAAAAAATTCCTATTCGGTTAACATATATGAAAGTATATTAATTCCAAGGTAGAGCGAATTAGATATCAAAGGACATTTGTAGCTTAAAGCATGTATATGGTTCACGGTAATGTGATAAAAAAAGCATTGAAACTGTTCCAAGGGAAGATCTGTCCCTGTGCGTGTAAATGTATACAGTTTTACACCCAACTGTATACATTTACACCCAACTGAAAATCAAATTAATGTGTATGTGTATGTCGTAGACGTTATATAAGAGCTACAAGTCAGAAATTTTAAAGAAAAGTTATTTGTACTTCTACTGTTATAAGTGAAAAATATAATTCTACGAGTTTTTCTTGCGAATATGATTATCTTATTGTTACGTAAATGCGCACGAGTAACGGATTTGTTATAAGTTGGGGAAAGCGAAAAAAAAAAACCATTAAATTTTTAACATGTTAACATGACAAATAAATTTATCAGAATTTAATGTTCGTCCTGCTTTTACGAATATCAAGTGTTGAAAGATGTAATATATATATATATATATATATATATATATAGATATATATATTACATCTTTCAACACTTGATATTCGTAAAAGCAGGACGAACATTAAATTCTGATAAATTTATTTGTCATGTTAACATGTTAAAAATTTAATGGTTTTTCGCTTTCCCCAACTTATAACAAATCCGTTACTCGTGCGCATTTACGTAACAATAAGATAATCATATTCGCAAGAAAAACTCGTAGAATTATATTTTTCACTTATAATAGTAGAAGTACAAATAATCTTTTCTTTAAAATTTCTGACTTGTAGCTCTTATATAACGTCTACGACATACACATACACATAATATATATTTATTTATTTATCGGGCAATGGTTACAGAATCTTTTTAGTTGAAACTACAGAACTGTCCCTAAGGAGACCATACCAATATTATGCCCCGTTTACACAGCAATTATTAAAAAGAAAAATTAAAATTTATCCTGTTTTACTGAAAGCAAGCAAGAATACACACACAAACACACACACACACACACACACACACACACACACACACACACACACATATATAAATATATATATATATATATATATATATATATATATATATATATATATATATATATATATATTATTACTGTAATCGTTATTGATTCTACTCTGTACCCGAAATTAATCTTGATCATTAACCTCGTAGATGTCTGTCTGTAATTTCATTAATATTACAACCTTAAATGATTTTCATGAACTTTCCAGAGAAAATCTGATAAAGTTTGATACGCAAATTGCTGCAGGTTAAAGACGACGCCCTGAATATGGAAATACTCTACGACATGAGACGTTTTTTGCCACGAGGCATAACATGAATTATACCCGACCTTCGAGCTTTTCATTGCAATGGGGTTGCTGGGGACGAATTTCAATTCAGTGTTCCGGGAAATTCAGACAAAGGGTAATCGTGAAACGTTTAAAACTGACAGATCAGGCGTGGGATGAAGACACTCGTTAGATTTTGCCTATGCTATGTCTAAGATCCAGATTAGTGTCCGGTTAAAGAAAATTCCAAGTAATCAGTTGCCAACTGTCCCGATACTCGCTATGCTTTTTTTTTTTTTTTTAATCAAAACCAAACACATATTCAAGCAACGCCGCTCAACATCAACAAAGCGCAAACAGTCCCACGAAAACGAACCTAATGACGGACGACAAATCACAATAAAAAAACTTTGTATTTTTCGACCGCCATCCCCAATCCAAGAAAGGACACAAGAGTAGCATCAACTTTGTCCATTAATCTACCCATCCATCCATCAATTGAAAAGACCCCCAAAGTATCGTGTTACAACTTTGGATCTTCCACTCAGTAGGCATAATGATTAATATCCGGAGCTAAGTCAATCAATAGGCTCATAGAGGTGGTCACGCTATTGTAGGAGAGGCCATGAGGGGCCGCGGTGGGTATTAAAAGCGATGAGGCGAAGGGGAGGAAAAGAAAGTAGAGACAGAGAGAAAATACTATTAAATACACCTGAAAAGTTATACAAGTATAACAATTAACCTTAATGTCAACGTACAAAAATCTATCAATTGTATGGCCTACTTAGAAATTAAAAACATACATCACAACAAATTTATATATATGTACATACACATATAAATACACCTCCAAAGTTATAAAAGTATAACAATTAACCTTACTGTCAACGTACAAAAATTTATCAATTGTATGCCCTACTTAGAAATTAAACACATACTCACATTATAACAAATTTATATATATGTATATACACATATATAAACATATAATGAAATATATACATTTCTTGAAACACACTATATACTTTGCTTCCCTTATGATGACTCACTATTTTGGAAACTCTGTTACCTGACAAAGACTTTTCACTCGTATCTTTTCTACACGATTTCCACAATGTTTCATTTTTAATCACTATCAAAATGGAAGATTAAGCTTAGGAAAGCCTTTATTTACGTCACAAATGGTAACTCAAACCGGATTACATGACAGATAATTATCGTCTTCCTTGATTTTATAACCATCTATCTTATACTATATATTAATTTCGTGTTGGTAGTAGATCTGGAAGCTGCAATAGGCAATTGGTAAAGAAAAAAAAGTAAAGCAAGAAAATATCCTTTCAGCTATGGCAATATCTGTTCGGAATGTGAGAAAGTAAAGCTGCAATTGCAGAAGCAAATGATTTTATCTTAATCTATTAATCTGGGGGATCAGATATTTTTGAAACTAAAGAAAGCAATCTACTGGAATACTGGAATTAGAGTAACAGATTCAGGCCAAAGGCCAAGCGATAGGACAAATGAGGTCAGTCAGCGCTGAAAATATTGTTGCTATAATTGTTAGGAAGTGGTGGAAATTAAGATGGAAGAGGAGAATATGAACGGAGGTACAGTAAAAGGAATGAAAGGGGTTGCAGCTAGGCTCCGAAGGGATAGTGCTAAAGAATCCTAGGTAATGAATACCTACAGTAGACTGCGTGAGGTACACTGACGTCACTACCCCTCCACGGGTCTACTGGAGTATGGTAAACAGTTATGATAAAAATATATATAATATATATATATATATATATATATATATATATATATATATAATATATATATATATATATATATATATCTATATATAGAGTATATATATATATTATATATATATATATATATATATATATATATATAATATATATATCTGCATCGACATGAATATAGTAAAGAACAACACTGGGCTATAAAAACTTTGTAGACCGATACACGTACACCTCACGAAAAAGTTTACCTTCTAATTGATATGCATGGGTAACATTTTTGCAGATCAGCTCTGTTATAAAACGTTTAGAAAATTTTTGAAAAAAATGGGGGCGGATGGATCTCAAAAACAAAAAAAAAACATATTCTGGAAGGCATCATACCGAACATTTGCACGTTTGTAAAATCGATAAAAGTGTAAAAATATGGAACAGTATCAAGACCACAGATACCAAGCCAAACCACGCGATAATAAATTCTATGCCAGTCGAAAGGCCTCGGAAATACGGCACCTGGCAAAGAATCAACGGGGCAGAAACCGCACGAAGCGACGACGAATCACCATCACCCAAGTAAATGTCAACCTCACCTCCTGAGGACGTTCAGTGCGGGGCTCTGGTGCCTCCTCCTTTCAGAGGTCGCACATATCCCAGGGGCATCACGGGTCCTTCGCCCAGCCGTGTTCGTGAAGCATCGCCGTCATATTTTCCCAAGAATATATAGATATATATATACCTCTCCCGTCTTGCGTCGGACGGACGGCCCTCCTCTTATTCTTCTTCTTCTTCTTCTTCCCAATATTCGGGGAGGACATCATTTTTATATCTCTATATTTAGACGCATACGTTAATGGCAGATTTCCTACCGTCTCCCATTTTAGTATTTCGGGAATAAGATTTTCGTAGTGGATCTCCATTTTTCCAATTTCCATCGCAAATATCGTAAAGCTAGATCAGTTGTAAAATCGAAAATACCGATGGATTTCCTCAGACAAGCTCTCTCTCTCTCTCTCTCTCTCTCTCTCTCTCTCTCTCTCTCCGTACAACCTCGAATTTACGGAAGAATTCTCAGAAATTTCTCCATATGACGTAGTAAAGGCCAAGGCATATTTCCCGTACGAGAATGACAGGAAATAAGAAGGGAAATTCTTGGGGAACCGCCATTCATTTATATGCTATTAGCGTTCGTAGTGATATCCTGCCACGTTAAATATCTCACTCGGTTCAGAATTCCACCAGTGGCCATTTACGCTCAATATCATTATTGCTAATTTTATGTTGTATTTTATAATAAGGCTCCGTAACTAGGAACTCTCGTCATCGATTCATATGTTCGACCATTGGCAAGGAAATATTTAGTCCTGTTCAACTAAGCTGATGATTATATTAAATACCAATGAAAAATGATTTCGAAAACATAAAAAAAGGATAAATTATGGGCGAATAAATGAGCTACAAATGGTTAATGAATATGGCGAATAATCTGGAACTCCTAGCATAAAAGAGAAGAGCCTTGGAAGGTACTGGTTTTATAGAATGGTGGAGTTTTTTTTTTATGTAGAAAGGGACTCGACGACAAAGTAACGTCAAGCAGTATAGTTAATAGATGTCATGCACTGATAAAAAAAAAAGGGGGGGGGGCGGGCGGAGAACAGGTGTTCATCCTTCATAGCAACGGAAAGAAACAGCAGTGACTAACGCTTATATTTCCGACAAAGTCATCCTTTCTAAAAAAAAAAGAAAGAAAAAACTACATAATGAAAGTAGGTGACAATTACTTATGTAACGTTGATAAATTTCCCTTTTTAGCCTTCTCTCTCTTTACTTAAGGAGACCTTATTCAGTTCCTTTCTGCCTTGCGTTTTACAAATAACTCTTGGCCGTATATTCTCATCAAGGACGATGATGACTAGCTCTTTTCACCAGTCCTCCCCTTCTTTCTCTTACTTTAAAAACATTGTCGAGTTTCGCTAAATTCTGCAGGGAACTTCGAATCCGTCTCCATACGAACTTTGACACTCTAACAGATGGAGACTGTGATTTTCTTCGAATATCTTGACGATCTTTAAAATCCCGAGATCAAAAATTATATTCAAATATATTATTGGAAAAAATCATGCGCGCTCGAAGTATGATAAGAATTACTTTTTTGAATATCGGCTCTTAAGATCATGTGAGACTTGGCTGCCCGTCACGGGCCACTGCTCCTAAATCTAAGAGCGCTCTTCTTTGACTGTTGTCCTTAACATGTTTATTCAAAAGCGAGGCAGCACCCAAAGTCATAATCTGATTTATGACCCATCTTAGCTTTAGGAAAAAGTTATCTTTGTTAATGAATAATTCTTCGGTGACTACTGCCCGTCGAAGTTACGTGCCGCGAAGGTTTGTTTATACCTGGGCAAACTCGCACAATGGTGAATATATATGAACCTGGATTATCCAAGGACCTATCACAGTGAGAGAGAGAGAGAGAGAGAGAGAGAGAGAGAGAGAGAGAGAGAGCTATTATGAATATACCTGAATAAGAAAAACCAGTACCTTAACAGAATGTCTAAACATCGATGGAAAGAGAAAATGTCCTGTACAATGATGGGTTCCACACACACGTAAGAAATCCAATTCACTACCAAAAATAAATGTGACCAACGATAAGATGAACTTTATAGAATATATTTTATATGAGACAACCAAAACAAGAAAGAACGATGATAATAACGATAATAGAGGAAAGCATAAATCTCCCGAAAAGGCAAAGGGCAAGAACAAATTCGAAAAGAAAATGAGTGTTGGCAGGGGCATGGAGGATCCGGCGAGTTAAACACAGTACTACTACTATCTGGAGGAGGAGGAGGAAGAGAGGAGATAGTGCAGAAGGGGTAAGGTTCAGAGAGAAAGGAAGGGGAGAGGGGTAGAACTCCTGAATAAATTAGCAATTCAATCAATCCTGGAACATCCGCACACTTAATTACTCAATCGATCAGTGCTCCTCCTTCCTTGCTCCCCCTTCCCCTCCACCCCGCACCCCTCCCTCCCCTCCCACACCACCACCACCAATGCCGTGCCTCACTTATGGCCTTGTTTCACTCCCCTCGTTTTTCTCTCTCTCTCTCTCTCTCTCCCCTCTTTAACTCATTCCACCTCTCCCCCTTTTACTTATCATCATAACTCTCAGACGATTCCATTGGCATTGTTTCTTCCTTGGAATGTTTTTCTGAGTATGAGCAGTCTGTCGGCGGATAAAAAGAGAATGGGGGTTGGACACTCACTCTCTCTCTCTCTCTCTCTCTCTCTCTCTCTCTCTCTCTCTCTTTGGCAAACTAGTTACTCTTATCTAAAATTCACCGGATCAAACATAAAACTTATTTCCATCCCGAAAATAAGCTAAGTAAGAATGCGCATAAACGCATAATGCCATACACCCATATGTACAAAATATCTCCAGAATCGTCATAGTTAAAGCCCAGTAAAATAACATGATATTGGAAGCTTCACTGGATTGCAAGTAAAGGTCACAGAAGAAGGAAATTGGGGGGAGGGGGAGGGGGAGGGGGGAGGGGGGGAGTAAGAAGGAGAAACATCCTTGAACAAAATTATTAACAATAAATCTCTTCGATCAATTAATGATTTTTCACTGAAAGGTCACGATATTTCTGTGTCAAATGATTAGATGCTGAGGGTCAGGGGGCGAAGGCCGAAGTTGGGGATAATAATAATAGAAAATTGAAACCCAGAAAATGAATACTGTGAATTATATCATATTCTGAAGCAGCACTTTTACCTGACCTCTCTCTCTCTCTCTCTCTCTCTCTCTCTCTCTCTCTCTATTCAACTGCTTGTGAATTAGGTAGGTCCATTCAACTGCTTGTAACTTCAGTACATCCATTCAACTGTTCGTAACTTAGGTACGTCCATTCAACTGCTCGTAACTTAGGTACGTCCATTCAACTGCTTGTAACTTACATACGTCCATTCAACTGCTTGTGACTTAGGTACATCCATTCAACCGCTTGTAATTTAGGTACATCCATTCAACCGCTTGTGACTTAGGTACATCCATTCAATTGCTTGTAACTTAGGTACATCCATTCTACCGCTTGTAACTTAGGTACGTCTACAGCGTGCAAAATATTTTTATATTAATTCTGGCTGAATTAGCGCAGATTACAAATGGCCTTGACAAAACTACAATTTGATCTGCAATATATGCGATTTAGTGAA
Organism: Macrobrachium nipponense; assembly: GCF_015104395.2. Lineage (NCBI taxonomy): Eukaryota > Metazoa > Arthropoda > Malacostraca > Decapoda > Palaemonidae > Macrobrachium > Macrobrachium nipponense. Next base: position 86,412,348 of record NC_087205.1, read on the forward strand.
GTAGAGTAATACGTACCACAACCACCTCAATAAGGGGACGCTCTCCCCCATTATTTTTCTAGATGGATGACGTCGCCAGGGACGTAACGGCGGCGGATCTGATTAAATTACAGTGAGTAACGTGGATCCTTCAAGACACGCTACGACTCCTTTTTTAAAATGTTTGAAATGTATTAAACTTTTTATTCTATTTTTTATTCATTTATTTACTTTTTTTACCTTAAACCGCGCTTTGCTTGGTAATAAAACTACCACAGTCCTGTTTTTGAAGAAGGCGTCTTGCACCTTCGATAAATTTCTCTTTTTTTATGAATGAAAAAATAACACTTTTATCTAATTATGTCGTAAAATAATTTCACCTTTATTTCAGCAAAAAACAGGAAGAATTAAATGCCTTTAGTGTGGTTCTTACACTCATCTATATTTAGAGACTGAGTAGTTTTTTTTAAGACAGAATTATAATTAAAACTGGTTCATATACATTCATGTACTACATTAAAAGTTTTTAAAACCCAATACCTCCTAGCCGGCGACCGACACTCCAAAGGACCCCGAAAAGACGGAGCAGGTCAGAACAAACAAGGTCGCTCATGATGTGAGGAAAGGAGGGGAAATGGAGTTTTCTTCGATTTTTGTCAAATGCTCTTGGAAGATGATGGAGGGGAGTCCTACAAGTCCATGGGAATTCGACGGAACGTGGAAGCACTGAGAAGCGTCCAAGGAACGTGAGCAAATTGCAGAAATACTAGATAAACGTCCGAAACCGTATATACTATTAAGTGTGTGTGTGTGTGTGTGTTGTCCCAAAACCATTCAGCTACAGACACAATCGGTAGAACAGAGAGAAAACGCCACAATGATATAAAAATGGCTCTGTAACTTAGCAGACTAATACGTATGTGTTTGTTTGATGTCATTATAATCTATGAATATCCCACGGGCCTTTAATGAATTAACATGATATGAAAAACGCAAATATCAAATGGGCATTTAATGAATAACAAAATAAGAGGAATGTAAATCAACATGCAATAAGGAAACGAAGATTTTAAGAAAAAAAAAAAAACACGGCAGAATGATATGGAAATAATAACAAAACAAAATTCGGTGAGACGACAGGCTTTGCAAATCTTTGAACAAAGAAAGTATCTAAGCAGTATGATAAATGGTCTATACCACTGTGGGAAAAGTGATTCCATTTCAACAGGCAGGAAATAATTTCCGTCAAATCTGAAAAAATAAATAAATAAATAAAAAAAAGAGCGTTCAAGGATATACATCATACGTTGCGTTAAATGGAAATTGGAGAAGTAAACTTGAACAGATGATAAACAAATGAAAATTCAAAAGTAAACAAAAAAAAGGTGCGAAGATGAGGAACTATTTCGATTACACCTGAAACCACTTGTGTGTAAAAAAATGGAGATAAGTCAAAACTACGTTCCATCCGAAAAATTAAGTAATATGCAATTAAGAAGGTTTGGAAAAACATATACATTATAAAACTTCATTAAAGTAATAAAAGTATGTTAAATAGCATAATATGTCAAAGAATTCAGACAGGGGAAACGCAATAACTGCATGGGAACGAATTCATAATAAGTATATTTACTGGCAAGTATAACATGACCTTCGCCTGTGATTCACGAAAAGAAAGCCAATGATTCAAGCGGAGACAATGAATCACACACAAAAAGGAATGTCAAAATTCATGGCGGAGGAGTCATTGTTCCACGATAAGCGCTTTTACTACGACTCAATTTTGTACTTTTCTGAATTCGGTGACCAATCGGTAGTTAGAAACTTGATGCAAATAATAAAGGACTCCTTAGGAGTTAACCTAGTAAAAATTTTATATGTAATTCTTTTTTTTTTTTTAGTAATTTATGTCTTTCGTAAATTTATAGTAATATCCATGTTAATACGATTGTTACCGAAAAGGTAAACTGACACTGCCTGATGCAAGTTTAATACTAAACGATAAGCCGATTCTGTGGAAATGATGATATAGAATGTGTGACAACAGCAACAAGACAGAAAAGACACCAAATAAACTGGAAAACCTTCGTTATCTAAAAGAGAGAGAGGGAGAGAAAAAAAATAGACACAACCGAAAAGAAATTCGAACCGATTGATTTAGTCTCCCTACAGATCTGAACCTAATCTAGCCCCTTCAATCCTTATTCCTTCATTCTCTGTCTACTCACCACCCCGTCATTTACCCTTATGCTTACTCTCTCTCTCTCTCTCTCTCTCTCTCTCAGTCTGTCTGTCTCCCCTCCTATCAGGATGCAGATGTAATGTAAACACCAGAGCGGGACCAAGGCAGTGATGGATTTTTAATGAGAGTGATTCAATCATCTCGACTACCGTGACATCACTGGTGTGTTAGGGCTGCTGCCGATGCCTCTGCTTCTCTCTCTCCTCTCCTCATTCCGCCGATTGGATTTGGGCTGACTCTCTCCTCCTCCTCCTCCTCCTCCTCCTCGCCAACAACCCCTTCTTCGTCAGGTCCTTGGGAAAGATGTCTTCGTTGCTGTGGCTGGCTTTTCTTCCTCTTAGGTCTCCAGCGTTTGTGTTTATCTGATATCCTTAATAATACTGAAGTCCTTTCACTAAGTTGACAACAATCATTTTAAACCATTATACATATAATATATATAATACACACACACAACACACACACACATATATATATATATATATATATATATATATATATATATATATATATATATATATAATATACATATAAAGAGAGAGAGAGAGAGAGAGAGAGAGAGAGAGAGAGAGATTATTCTACGTTTTAATGGGGTGGGGAAGAACGGTAGAGCCTTCCGGTTCTCAGTAGGTCCCTACGAAGGACAGTCAGACAGAAGCCTCAAAAAATTAAAAAATAAATAAAATAAAAGTTTTGAAATGCTTATATAATAAGCTTTTGAATTGTTTCCAAATTCTAAAAGAAACACTCGTGATATACATTGAAAATATAAATTTGGTTGAACTCCCCTCAAAGCAGATAACCTTGGAAATTGTGGTGTATTTTTTCAGTTAATTTCCAATAATGGTCAGATTTTGCATTAAAATTTATGCAATTAAAAGTTTTCTTGCAAAATTTGTAATGATGTGAAAATAATTGATCTCTTTTACCTTCTTTTTGAAAAATTGCTTCAGAAAAATGAAGAATTTTCGGAATCACAAGAACGAACGAATTTTGTTCTTGGGTCACAAAAAGATTGAGAAAGATGGCCAAAACGTCTTTGGGCAGCGATGGACGAAACAAGCAAACAAACGAGAATCAGGAAGGTCTGAGCAAACAATGTCAAAGGGAAAGAAATCCAGTCAAAATGAGAGAGAGAGAGAGAGAGAAGAGAGAGAGAGAGAGAGAGAGAGAGAGAGAGAGAGAGAGAACCTCCATCTCTCTCCATGGCGGTAAATTGAAGATCATGTTTGGCCGCGACACGGTTAACGAGCGATTCTCTGTGGACAAGGTCCTAACGTTACCATCTAATCACCATCCTTCGACCCCATTCCGATGACACTCATTACAAGGGGTCAGAAGGGGCTGCAAGACGGACATTAAAGCAGGACTCTCTCTCTCTCTCTCTCTCTC
>NC_087205.1:86420960-86430960 GCF_015104395.2 Macrobrachium nipponense
TATTATAATACTAATAATGACAAACTAACACCTGTTGCAATAACAGTCAGAAAACCAGGGACATAAAAACTATTAAAAGAGAGTGACTGCATATGTTTTGTATCAACAGAAATTTATAGAGAGCACTAGAACTGGTCAAGGAAAAGTAACAATAAAGAAGAGAACTAATAAGACTTCCACATTGTACAGTGACATTACTTTATATATATGCAGGCTATTTATGATCAAGTGCTAGAAGTAATAGCGCAAGTCGTGGCAAGCGATTATAAGGTGCTTTTTTCCAACTCAAAGTATGATGAAAGATCCTAAAGAACAGGTAAACTGTCAAAAGAGATCATTTAAAGAATACGATGCTAATAGCGGAATGAACTACAAAACCTGGCCTAAATATAAGGACACAACAGCGCCCAGTAGATTTAGGAAGCCTTTCATACAACTCACTTTTGGAATGTGGAATTCTTTCTTGTGAAAAAAGATAAGGCCCTATTTTTCCCAAGGCGCCTTAAACACCAAAACATTTCAACCGGCATTCTATATCTCTACCTAAAATATACTCGAAAGTAAAAAAAAAAAAAAAAAAAAAAAAAAAACTTCAAGGGTTATCATCCCTTCACTGAATTACCTTAAATCATGAAAAAACTTATGAGCGAATGAACAAGGTTTGAAATGTTGAAGAAAATTAAACTAAAAATCTTGATTTTTATTTTCATTTGCACCGAGGCACAAAGACCTATCGACTAAATTTGGAAAGCAGATTAACACGTGAAACTATGTAACGTGGAATTATACGAAATCTGACGTGCTTTCAGATTTCGTATGAAATCAGTACAACCTTTTCTCGAACGCTCCCAAATAAAAACATCTTTATTAAACTAGCATGGGATAATGTCTTCATGTGAAGACGTTGGTGTTATAAAGAGAACGACGGCGAGGAAAAAATAAACCCGAAAGTAGAAAAAAGCAGCCCAAACATTCTCGTGCTTTCGAAGAATAAAGACATCACCATCCTCTCGTCCACAGCTTCGCCACGAAGAAATTGTGCAGCGAGAGAGCGGGATCCCTGAACGACAAGCCGCCGCCCCGAGGTAATTTATAATGTTCAGAAGCGGACGATGAACGTAAATCGTGTGCAGGTGCTGGCCCCCGAAATCACAATTTATTGTACAGGAAAACTGCTGCCATGAATCAACTGATTACACGGCACGGCTGCCGGATCCGTGTGCAATCCATTCTTTAACTTTTCCTCGGCCGCGGATTTGAGACCAATTAGGCATCGTAGATTTCTGTGTTTAGCGAACGATATTTCTTCAGCCGGGCCATCATAAAGAATTAATTGGGTTCGATATAAACGGCGGCCTCACTAACACGAAGTTTGCTCCTGATCATAAAATCAGAATAAAGTTATCAATCTGATGGAGATGCACGAGCGCCCCCTTACGCATTCCCTGACTACACTGTAACAGGCGCACGTAAATCACAAAATATATTAAACACGCACACACTCACACAAACACACGGCTAACTTCATTAATACTTGCAACCTTACACTTGACGTTATCCCCTAACTTATTTTCAAAATGCCCAAGTAGCGTACTCAAACTTAAGAGCACGTCTAAACACAAGAGAATAAACATATTAACGTGCAATTCAAATATACAATGTACTCTGAACAAATGTATTTAATTAATCCATTCCAATACACGGCCAGCGTTCTTTATTCGCTCTGAAAACGTTCAAAACCATTCATGGAACATACATTATAATATCTTCTGGAAACAAGTGATATCACGACGAACGGAAATGCCATTATCTACTTTGTGTTCTTAACTGAAGCCTTACATTTGTCATATGATACTGGCATAATTCCTTCTAATAATGCGAAGAAATTTTTCTTAGTGAATAACCCTGTCCTCTTCTCAGTATGACAGTTTTGCCTTCATTTGAAAATAAAAAGTATTTGGATAATGTAGTCAATTCTAATAATGTGATGGAATTTTAAATTGACTGTTTACTGAAGGAATTGTTTCTGCTACTATGTATGAACTTCCTACTATGTATGAACTTCCTACTATGTATGAACTTTTCACGAACTAGTTGATTGATTGATTAGAGTACCTCGTACCATAACAGATGTACTTTTGAGTAACATATGTGAAAACACAGTTTATGTAGTCATATGTGACAACTAGAGAGGCATAATTCTCAACCTCCCTCTGGGTTTATGAAAGAAGCACCATGTAATTTGGAAAAAAAGTAATGCCCCATTATCGATGAGTCGAAAGATAAATGAATAAACGAGCTAAGACAAACTTGTGAGATGTTCCAGCTCGTCTTCCAAATCGCCGTGACATCATTTCCCCTGGCGTGCTCCTAAACTCTCACTATTCGAATGGCCCATCCCTAACGGGGTCTTTTTATGCCTAATCCGTGTGTTTGGTTTTCATTAAGAGAGAAAAACACCAAAATTATAACGAATAAAGAGAGGCTATTTTTGGATTGGCGAATTCGGAATTTTGTGGCGGACACCACCAAGTCACGGACGCTGCAAACAAATAATGGTTCTTATTCTAATGGGGCAGGCATGTCTCGTACCATCGGCTTATCATATTATACGGCATAAAGTAGTACCCTGTAAACTGGGTCGCGTCTTAGTTGCCAAAGTCCTCGAAGTTGAGTAACAGAAGAGCTGGTATCAAACAGGACGACCACTGATACTATTTTCATCTCTCTCTCTCTCTCTCTCTCTCTCTCTCTCTCTCTCTCTCTCTCTCTCTCTCTCATATCTTGCAAAGGCCAGTTAGTACTGGAGAGGTTATGTCTACTCTGTTTAACGAACATGAAAAAAGAAAACCCACTGCAAACAGTCTTTCCAAACCAATAACAGAATCCAAATGCCACTTATCAAGCCATATCACAAGGTCAAGATGTATATAAACACAAGACAATGCTACGAACGTCACGGTTTCGAATCTGTTTGAAAGACAAAACACACACACACACACACACACACACACACCATTTAGACGCAACTGGAATCAAACCTTTCAGTTTACTTAAAAGCTAAAACATAAAATAATGTTATTAGAGGTGAGAATTCCAGCGTACTGAAAGAACAACAGTACTTTCATGATTCTAAAACAAAATATATAGTCTACAAAAGGTAATTTTGTAATAATTCAGTGAAACGCGAGATACACTGCGGCTGCTATAGTGGTGCAGTCATAGCAATTTCTCTCTCTCTCTCTCTCTCTCTCTCTCTCCTGACAGGGGTAACAAGCGTTCCCAATAACATATAACCTCAGCCAGCGTTTCCTCTCATCACTGTGTTCCTTTACCACCCTCAGAACCAAGACGCCCTGTTAGGTCGTAACCTCGCTAAGTTGGACACATAACCACGTTTCCGCGCTCCCGTAACTATGGAGGTCGCATTTATTAGCCAGAATGGGATACAAGGATACTTTAGCCAGCGTCTAGCAGTATTTTCCGTCAAATTTCTAGAGTCGTCACAGGTGTGGTTGTTATATCGGGGTTCCTGCACGGACTCTAGGTGCTTACCTTGGTATCCTTGCTAAAGGTCGCCGGAAAAAAATACATCCATGAGAAGGATTTTAATTTTAGTTTAACCATTGCATTACTGGTTGGTGTCAACCGTACGTAATAGAAAAAGTCATTCATGCCAGAAAGACACCGAGGTAAAGGTTTCCCAGAAAGCATTTCCTGGAACCAAAGGTTTAATTGTCTTCAACCGGACAAGATACACCTTTACCTGGCATCACCTGAACAGGTTGGGTCCCGCACGAAAATTGTATCCTTACGAAAAGTTTTGCTTCTAAATATTCACAGGTTTCGTTATCTTTTTCGATGACGGCCTCATCGGCTACAAATCGCCGTTTCTCCGAGTGAAGCACTGTCAACAAATTTCAGATAACCAGCATAAAGTGAGTAGAAACTTTCCAGGCGCGTACTTCAGCGAGGAAGTTGGGCAGGAGACCACCCAACTCCAATGTGGAGAGAGACGAAACAATGTGGAAGACGGGCACTGGTCTATCAACTTTGAGATGGTTGCGGACGTTAGATTACCGACAATAATTATGGGCCAAGTTGGAGTGTTATAATTAGAAAAACAAACACACAGCGCTAACTTGGACATGGCGGCCAGTTTATGGACCTTAATCGATTCCTTGCTCGCTGTTTGGTGTGGCACTTTTTCATTTGGAAACGAGGTTTAGTAGAGTAGGAGCGGGTATATATCAGTCACGAGGCCAGTGTTTATATTGCTAGACTCTCTCGCGGGCATGACGACATACTGCGTTAGCCGGGCTCGACGTTGATCTGTGCAATGAACCCGAAGCCCGCGTCAAAGAGGAGAGAAACGAAGGAATGCAGGTCCTAGGGCAAGTGGCGGTTGTGGGGAGGTAAAACCAACAGCCTCTGGCGAAAATGCTTTGGATGTCTTCATGGGGGGAGGTGAATGTATCAGCCGCAGCTCTCGGCTTTTTAAATCATTTGTCTTATCATATGAGCATCTCGAGATCCTTCCGGGCAAGACAATTTGTTCTGATTCCAGTACGAGAGAGAGAGAGAGAGAGAGAGAGAGAGAGAGAGAGAGAGAGAGAGAGAAGCAGCAGCAGCCCTCTAGTCGAGGCATCATGAATTCTTGCTATTACGTGGTGGGCCTGAAATGGATTGGTGGCCTGTTGATAAGGATAATTGGAGCTCAGGGAAAAAGGTTGTGCTATTAATGATAATGGTGATTGAGATATAGAATTATAAAGGGCGATTATCTCGTCATCATGTTAATGATATCTGGACGATAATTGATTTCTACCAATGACTTTTTTCTTCGTCAGGAGAGGCAATCTATTTCATCTCATCCTTTTCATCCATTCGGTGGAGAGTCTTCGTCATTATCTCAAGATATAAATATATATATATGAACTCGTCGCGGCCAAGTCAATAAGCGACTCTTTCGATGCATCTGATGAAGAGAATGACGATTTTTTCCTCCTTCACTGTACAAACCAGTAAACTAACTCGTGTGAGCTTGTATGTCTGTAAGTGTGTGCGTGCGTGTGTTGGCAAGGGCAAATATTGTCTTAATCAAAGTGGACATTGGGAGTCTGTACAAAATGAGGTAGCAAAGGGATGAAAGCTATAACTTGCAGGGACGAATTAGTCATGTGAGAGCCCATGTCCGTCTTGCACGCAGGCGAGTGTGTGCCGCTAACTACCATGTCAATCATCTTCGGGTACTGGGGAGCTGGGGACGATCGCTGGCAGGGGAATGGTATGTGGGCAGGGTAGAGGAGACTTCAGGAATGAAGGGCGGTGGGAGCTGCAATGAGGGAAGGAAATATAATTGAAGGAACGGGGAATAATACAAATTATGATAATAAACAGATCTCAAAGTAAAAAAAAAAAATACTATTCTGATACTACAGTGAAAGCAGGGATTACGGTTTGATATAAATCAAGTTGCGAGCCAGACAGGGATACAACAATATCGACACAAAAGTAAACCTACAATTTTCTTAACCCTCATAATGTCATGAACACGAAATGCAGAGGTAACGGTAAAACACTGAGATGGGCTGACATATGGCAAGATTTCTAAGTGACTATTCCCGTATAATATACGCTTTCATCATTTAATTAGTATGCTTCAGTTCAATTACTCGGGTTCCACTATCACCAACTGAAAATATACACTAATAATTTTACTCTGGCAGTAAAGTCTTGGGGAATAAATAACATAAAAGGCACACTTTCATTATATATAATGAAAAAAGCAGTGTAGGTAACCTTTATGTTACCATAGTTTATACACCCTTTAACATAAGAAGCCTGATGTGTATGTGTACCTTAAAATCGTACAACACGAATCATTCAAATTCATTTATTCTAGCAAAGACATAATTCCTATCAAGGTCCCAGGAGAAGATAATTACCACTGCATGTGAGGGCTTCTATGAATACGAAATGGTAGCATATTTTTCGTTTGGCAACAAATTCGTATTCACTGCCGAACTGCCAGTAAAATTTTAAACTGATTATGACTGACATATTCTTTTACACTGATTATTAAATGACATATTCTCCAGCATAATGTATCCACAGGAAAAATAATATTGAATGTTTAAAAAGAAATTGCATGTCATTGTTTTTTTTCTATTTCAGGAGGAGACAATTACCAAATTATTCGTGGCAAAAGAAAAGACATCTGAAAACAGTATCCATGCCACGGTAAATATGAGAGAGAGAGAGAGAGAGAGAGAGAGAGAGAGAGAGAGAGAGAGAGAGAGAGAGAGAGAGAGAGAGAGAGAGAGCGACTACAACACATTCAGACATTTTCAGACTTTTTCATAAAAATAAAACTGGCTTTTGAAAACGGGCAGATAAAGATATCGGGGAACACAAAGAAAGAGAATTTCGAAGTCAACACGACTTTTGACATGAGGGTATAGGGCGAAACATTGTTAAGCAGCGACTTGTGTTTTCTTAATCTTGACATTCCAACGACCGCCAGAGGAAACTAGGTATGATGAATCGGATCATCCCTGCAAAATAACACGGAATGTCTATCAACAGTGCGAAGCCTCCGAACCAAATAAGGAAAATAAAAAATAAAAACTCTTCACACAAGTGATAGTTAGGGAAATGGGAGGGTGTTGGTTTTTGTGAATGTTGATAATCATAAGTTAAAAAAAATGCATAATGGGATTTTCAATTCTGCACATTTGACCCAACTTGTTTTTTACTCAACGACTTTATTACTTGTTTTATTCTCAACGACTGTTTATGTATATATAGTTTTTTTCATTTAAATACCCGTTACTCCTTCATTTTCCCAACTATTTGTTAAATAACTTCGATTTGCTATTTCCAACTTTTTTTCACGCATGGGTATTCTATTCGTAAGCTTCATAAGCAAGTTTGATGAGCACATTGCTGGTTCACAGGAATGTATAGTTATGCGAATGAATAATAATAATAATAATAATAATAATAATAATAATAATAATCTGATGTTTCTTGCACAGGCTCCAGTGGAGGGCTTTTGCCACTGAATCATGCCTCTTTTTGTACTGGTTCTGTGCAAGTGCCGGGCATTCACTTGCTATGTGGTTTATGGTTTCATTTTTCGTATTGCACTTCCTACATATGGGAGAGAAATGGGTATCGGGGTCATCATGCGCTGACAGTATGAATCTCTACTTCATACATCAGGAAGGAGACTTTATTAATAACAATATTCGAGGTCTGAATAATCACGACGTCGCCCAAGAGAAACCACAAAATGCCAAAGGTTACGCTGGCTGGGACTTTCGTCCGCGAAAAGGAATGGGAGTTATATTAGCGACGAAGGGATTTGTGACTTGAGTTTTCTGTACAGACAAAAGCGAAGATCAAGTTCGTATGCCAAATATGATATCACAAATGGCAGCATTGAAAGTTTACGGTTTTAATAACGAATATTACGCGGAAATAAAAATGCATTCTGCTTTGGGGGGACACATACCTGAAGAATTAACTCTTCTCTCTCTCTCTCTCTCTCTCCTCCACCTCTAATCGCTAATCCTCCGTCCTCTCTCCTCTCGCTCTCTCTCTCTCGGCGCGGCGCGCGCGCGCGTCGCGCTCTCTCCTCTCCATAAATTCTTTGGCAATGACGTTTCATTATTTAATATGCATTTTGAATGAAATCCCACCGCAAATCCAGAATAATACAAGTTAAAAAAAAAGGCATAGAAATAAGGTAAAGCATAGTTTATAAAAGGAAACGTGCACCTCCTCTTAAGCCACCTTTCTAAACGACTTACTAGAACTGTAAAGAGATTACGGCATTTCGGAAGAAGCAGAAGGGAACTCAAGACGAAAAAAAAGGTGGGGGTGGGGGGTGGGGGAAGAGTAGCTTTACTGAGACTTAGCAAATGATGTCTCCACCATTAAAGAAAAATTGAAAACTTTACTTATTTGGGACAACCCCATTAAAGAATCTATGTTGTGCAGCCTGCAAAGCGAGTTAGACCTAAAGAAATCACTAAAAGTTATCACATCCTGTAGAAGGTGCTCTTAATGCACCATCCATCTGTAGACATTTGAAGCAGGAGCCAACTAGTAATAAGTCACTGTCATCTCACTTATAAAGCATGAGAGAGAGAGAGAGAGAGAGAGAGAGAGAGAGAGAGAGAGAGAGAGAGAGAGAGAGAGAGAGAGAGAGAGCATATTTATGATGAGCAGAACATTTTTGTACGATATTATATAAATATAAATTTATATATAAGTATTAATATAAATATACATATATATATAATATATATACATATATATTATATATATATATATATATATATATATATATATATATATATATATATATATATATAATATATATATAGATGTATGTAAGCACGAACGTTTGGGGATATGGATGTACACATACATACATACATACATACATACTTACATACATACTTGATTAAAACCTTTCCTTGACGTAGTAACTCATAATCAAGTAGTATTCTCAAAGCTATTTACGAGGCGTGTGAGTGATTCTAAGAGTGCATTAGACTTTCGAACAAGTGTTGTCTGCTAGTTTTAGCTGAGGTTACATCAAATATAAAGAAAAAAATAAATGAAACAAAAGTCCCTTCACTTTCGTGTGACTTTTTATTGTGACAGTACCACTGTTGTAACTTCAAAACTACACACGACATGAGCAAGTAAAAATATATATAAAAAATATTACATAGCTAATTTCCAGCAGTAAATGCGTATCAAGTTATGACTGAACAAACAAAATTATATCAAAACATTACATAGCTAACTTTAAAGAGCAAATTGGCACTAAGTTATGAGTAAGTAAACAAGATCGCATTATCTGGTATAAAGTATATAGAACCCGACTGAAGCCAGTGGCGTAACTCTGGGCTGTTGCGTGACTTCCGAAGAAATCCGGCAAAATTCCTTTTATCGCAGACTGTCACAAGAAGCGCCACCCATTTTGAGCTTATACGATTTATTATTAAAACATTTCTCGGTTGCATTTGTTTTTAAGAAGCATTCTGGCTGTATGTCAAGTCTTAATGTTCACTTCTTTTTATTTTAATCTTGTTTTTTCATAGTAGATTATTTGCACTTTATTCAGTTTATGCAAAACTTATTTATATTTTTTTATTGGATTTTTCGTCATCATTTTTCAAAACAGTGACTTACAAATTGTCCAGACTGATATGCTTTCCATTTTTCTCAAAAGGCAGTAAACCTGATTTTCAAATTTATTCGAGCGTTATAAACTTCTTGTACTTATTTCTGACAGTGGATTTATTACAAAAAGAACTTATTTGTTAATACTTATATTATTTGCTCAAGTTTCTTACAGGATATTACCAATAAGTACGACTTCGTTTCAGAGAGCTGATGCAAAATTGTCCGGTTCCTTTCTGTTCACGCTTTTAAATGGTTCTATACAAGTTTGTGGACGCTGGCACGGAACTGCTGTCTCCCCTACCCTCCCGATCCCCTACATACCTCGCCCCTACCCAGGGCGGACAAACAAGTTTGTCGGAGTGCCTATGTCTCCCCTACCGTCCCGATCGCCTACCTACAACGCCCGGGATAAACAGGTTTGCAGGAGTTGTATATGTCTCCAATACCCTCCCGATCCCCTACCTACCACGCCCTACCCGGGGTGGATAAACACGTTTGTAGGAGTGCCTATGTCTCCCCTACCCTCCCGATCCCCTACCGACCAAGGCCCCCCACCTGGGACGAACAAGTCGGTTTGCAGGGGTGGGTGGCTGTGTCATGTCTTCCCTACTGTCATCTGGGGGAAGACAAACACGATAAACTCTTATTTTATCACTCTACATAACTTTATGCGCTTACATGTACAACTTCAGTTGTTCTTCAAAAATATAAAATTTTTACCGATTTTTCTGCGTCCGGCTACAACACTATTTTAAGATCACCGAATTAAAAATTTCAAATTACTTTCAAATTT
>NC_087205.1:86435960-86465960 GCF_015104395.2 Macrobrachium nipponense
TTTTTGGTATTATAATTTCAATACTTCTGAATATATTTCGCATTAATGACGTTGTTTCAAAACTGATCATCATGGACAATCTATGATAAACACTTTTAACCGTAGACAAAATACATAGTTATACTTGGAGCAAAAGAAAAACACACACACACACACACAGACACACACACACTACAGACAAAATTATTATACTACTATGGTAATATTTACTGAAACTTTTGGACCGTAGTACTACCTTCCAGCTTCAATTCTATATGCGCGTCTTATTAAGGTTCAAGTGTGACTAACAGCAAAACCAAAGCCACCGATTCAGTAACCGAGGAGACTAACCCCAACGACAATGCTGGGTTTCACAAATGCTTTTGGACACTGTTATGGCGATATAAAAAGTAAAGTAACCCCAATGATCACGACAGGGATTGTCCCTCTGGGATGATGAAGATGAGACTATCAAAGAAAGTAGAAAAAGAGAAACCCTTGGTTAAAACTTTGATAAGATCCGAGAATGATTTCTATAGGGTATCTATATGCTGAACTCTACAATCAGAGAAGCATCCCAGATATGAAAACACAGGATGGCGTGATGAGAAGTTATATATATATATATATATATATATATATATATATATATCTATATATATATATATATATATATATATATATATATATATATATATATATATATATATATTATAATATATGTAGTGCTGCTAAAATCAAAATACCTAAAAATCCTGATGTTTTGGGCACAATTCGTACACGATATTTTATATGTACAAAAATGGGAAACAACCAAATGTTAGATACTTCAACAGACCTAAGAAAAAAGCTTACATTTGCCAACGTCCTCACACTAAAGGACACAAAATCTGCAGGAATTCATAAGGAAGTCGAAGCTAAAATTTAGAACACAACTGAACACGGAAAGTAATGATATATACAAGTACACTCCTTTGAAAATCCAATGAGTGGGCAACAAAACTAAAGAAGTAAGAGACCGTGTCACAAATATTCGAACTGATATATTACTAGTAACATAAACATGGCTAAGCAATGAATGGACAGCACCTATACTATTTTAAGAAGTTGCCCAAAGAACTAAAAAATTTGGAAATTCATAACCTTAAAAGATGTTAAAAAACACATTAAAAAACTACAACAATGAAAAGTAAGTTATTCAAAGAAATAGATAAGCTGACAAATACATAGAGATCCTTGATGGAACAAAGGAAGACTGATGAACAGTCCCATCAATCCTCATTATTATCATCATCAACAGGAAGAAGCATGATGATAATACTGATGATGAATATGCTACCGATCTATATAGGGTTATAATCTAGGATTAGACTTTCTTACATTGGATCCCATACAATAGAAGATTCACATCAACCGTGCATTTGACGTCTAGGCCAGTCCTTTATGACTCTCCTGATTGGCTGTTGATGAGCCAATCACAGGGCAGGAAACACTCAGTCTCTCGAGAGAGTTTAGGATGTCTCAAGAGACTGAGAGTTTCCAGACGACCTGTGATTGGCTTATCAACAGCCAATCAGGAGCGTCGTAAGGGACTGGCCTAGACATAATATGCACGGCTGATGTGAATCTACTTTTTTTTAGTGTTAAAAATCATATTTGAATAATGAACAAACAATTTCAAAATCAGTACACTGGACCTCCCAACTGACGGAACCAGTGGAAGGGGTTGCAACTAGGGGCCAAAGCTACGCTGCAAAGAACCTTAAGTTATGTCTAGGCACTACACCCCTACGGGGAATGTCCCTCTTGGAACGCATGAACACCGACGCGGAAAACAAAATGATGATAGCATAAATTTGGTTTGTTTGTTTGTTTGTGTGGTGTTTTTACCTTGCATGGAACCAGTGGTTATTCAGCAACGGGACCAACGGCTTTACATGACTTCCGAACCACGTCGAGAGTGAACTTCTGTCACCAGAAATACACATCTCTCACCACTCAATGGAATGTCTGAGAATCGAACTCGCAGCCACCGAGGTGGCTCGCCAACACCATACCGACCACGCCACTGAGGCGCATAGCATAAATGTGGACCTCAGAATTAAATGTACAAACTGTAACAAACCTCTGAGGTGACTGTAGTCCTGGATGAATGAACAATCTAAAGATTTGTTCACTGTGGAGGAAAGAAGAGTGGCAGAGCTGAGTGACACCAGAGGGGAAGGGAATGGTGTCATATTGAGAATGCGTCTGGAGGCGACTCTGACTGATGTTAGGTAGAAAGCTGCGGTTAAAGATTGAAAGACAAAAGGATTTGCTGGGATTGTGGGATTATATGTTAGACGCAGTAGTGAAGTGGCGAAAATGGATAACCAGGATGTGTAAATTATGTCTGGATGAAGGAAGGGTTCAGGTACAATGGGTGAAATATAAATTGCTCATTTGTACAGTGGTAAAAGTGATAGTAGTGACATTATAAATAATACTGAAAGGTAAATTCGGCAGGAGAGAGCAAGGACAGCTCAAGCTTGAATTTTAAATATGCTGAAGTGGAAGTAATGGTAGAGAGAGGAGAGAGAGAGAGAGAGAGAGAGAGAGAGAGAGAGAGAGAGAACTTCCAGAATATGAGAATAGAGAGAGAGGAGAGAGATATGAGAGAGAGAGAGAACTTCCCCAGTAGAGAGAGAGGAGAGAGAGATAGAGAGAGAAGAGAGAGAGGGAACACCCAGAAAAGAGAGAGAGAGAGAGAGAGAGAAACTTCCAGATATGAGGAGAGAGAGAGAGATAGAGAGTAGAGAGAGAGAGAGAGAGAGAGAGATCCATAATTTAGATGAGAGAGAGAGAGAGAGAGAGAGAGAGAGAGAGAGAACTTCCAGATATAACCAACACCAAAATCTGGAAACCGACTTGATCGAATGGGTGGTTTATTTACCAACAAAATCAGGATGACTATAATTTCAACAGGAAAAACTTCTGTTGCCGCCTGAGTGCTTGTGCCCCAAGCATAACACGTGCTGCTTGCTTCGTGGACAGCCAGCCAGTCAGCCGACAGGACGTTGCGGTACCACGATATCACACTGACCAGGAACAGCAGTTGCTGTTTCTTAACCTTTACCGCAGAATGTGGAAGTCTGCCTGATGGCGTTAAGGATGCTGGTGTTGCGGAGTTAGTTGAGTTGGATATGGAATTTAGGCCAAAGGCCAACCACTGGGACCTATGAGGTCATTCAACGCTGAAATGGAAATTGACAGCAACAGGTGTGAAAGCACTGGGACCTATGAGGTCATTCAACGCTGAAATGGAAATTGGAGCAAAAGGTTATTGAAACAACCTGGGACCTATGAGGTCATTCACCGCTGAAATGGAAATTGATAGCAATGGGTGTGAAAGAACTGGGACCTATGAGGTCATTCAGCGCTGAAATGGGAATTGACAGCAACAGGTATGAAAGCACTGGGACCTAAGAGGTCATTCACTGCTGAAATGGAAATTGACAGCAACAGGAATGAAAGCACTGGGACCTATGAGGTCATTCAACGCTGAAATGGAAATTGATAGCAACGGGTGTGAAAGGTGTAACAGAAAGAAACCTCGCAGTTGTACTAAGAATCAAGCGTTAGGAGAAGGTGGAAATTAAGACGAAGAAAGAGAATATGAAAAGAGGTACAGTAAAAGGAACGAAAGCGGTTGCAGCTAGGGGCCGAAGGCACGCTGCAAAGAGCCGTAAGTAATGCCTATAGTGCACCGCATAAGTGTTGCGGAGTTAAGCAGTAATCGCAAATGTACTTTCAAGAGCTGTTCGCTGCAGCCTTATTTCTGAATTTCTACTAGAATAGAGAAGAGAACATAGCTTTTTGGCCAAAGGCCTTGCGGTAGGAACTATGAGCTCATTCAGCTCTGAAAGACAAAGAAAAAAATTCTATTTTATAAATATTAAAAATTTCGAAATATATATTCAAATATACTAAAAGTTTCAAATATATTTAAAAATATGTTATGTGTGTAATTTCGGTAATGACCTACACTTTATAACATCTCAAAAGCTTAAACAAGAAGATGCAGAGCAATACATTGCATTCAGTATATTGTTTGTTTGTATGGTGTTTTTGCGTTGCATGGAACCAGTGGTTATTCAGCAACGGGACGAACGGCTTTGCGTGACTTCCGAATCACGTCGAGAGTGAACTTCTATCACTAGAATGCATTTGGTATATTATCTTTACATTCCAGTCACAAAACTACCTAAATAATATTGCCGATATTTTTGACAAGACAAATACACCAGTTGCGAAGTAAGTTAGAAGAAAATCGAAATAAGAAACGTTTAATTAAGGAATATCAAGAAACATAGGAAGACAATAAACAGGTGTTGATCCTCTACAAAATAAGTGACAGTATACAGGTGTTGAACCTCTGCAAAATAAGTACAACTCATTAACTCCAAAAGCACATGACAACTGTAGGCAACAAGAGGGTCAAAAACTGGCCTAAAAACACAATGACCTAACTTCTAACGACCATAATAACATCAACAACGATAAACAATAAATAAAACTTGAAATGTATAGATAAGTTTTAAAGTTTCGCTATGACATCTCCCGGCAATTTTTCAGCATCGAATATAAAGTTGATAGATAGTCATGTTTAGAATGAGACTAAAATACAACTTTAGTCACAATAAACACATTTTAACAAACAGATTTAATGTTTATTTTAGAAACAAGTTGAAAAGCGATAAAAACAAGCACGACTACAAAAACACAGATGCATTGCAGAATAGATATCTGAACAGTGAAAGGTTAATGAGTTTTGTAGTTTGCTCAGAACCCATAAAAAGAGGATGAATCAGATGTAGATGACAGAGAGAGAGAGAGAGAGAGAGAGAGAGAGAGAGAGAGAGAGAGATTGAAAAAAATGCTTAATATTAGAGTAAATAAAACTTTCCAAAACGCGATACATCATTCTATCGACACCAAGAGAATATAACAAATACGAAAAGCGAACTTGCAAAATGTAAATAGAGCCAAACAACAAAACAGTCGGTGAGAACTGCTTCCCCCTGACTCCCTCCCTCCCTCCCTTTCTCCCTTCCCCACCTTCGAGAGGCCCATCATAGTCAATCTCCCCATCAATGGACATCGGAACGAGAGGTCTCATTCATTAGGTTGCCCCAAAGACATTAGTTAATTTTTTTCTCAACAGATGGCGCGGGGGGCTCCGCCTCCAGCCCTGGGGAGAAAGAGAGAGAAAGAGAGAGATAAGAGAGAGGTCTGGAAACAAAGGCTATCTCGTAAGCACTTTATTGGGCTGCTGCAACATTTAGCATTCTTTTACAGGTGGACAATGGCTACTTAAATGGAGGACGAGATCTGAAAAGATGTTTCCCTGGAAGCTGGCAATTCGCCCTGAAGTGGCTAATGACGAGAGAAAGAGATCGTGGGCACAGGCACTGGCTCTACACACAGAAAAAGGGAAGAAGAAGAAGAAGTGTAAGCTTTGTTTTACTCATAAAAGAAAATGTCGTTCTTTTTCAGTTGAGTTCAAACCTCGGCTTCTTCACGTTAACTTCTACGTTAACACTCGAGTAAGTTATCGTGCTCGACCGAATTATTTATCGTTGTTTTTCGATTCGAAAATAAAATAATTAAAAATATAAAATATTATGGATTTCAAGTTTGTCATCATCGCACTGATTCGACGTCTTTTCACGATAATGAAAAAAAAACGCACAAAAAATCATGATGAAAAAGGCAACAAAGACTTTTTAAGATTTCATAGGATATTAAAATAAAATACACTTTTGCTGATTCAGAGAGGGGAACAGCTAAAAATATAAATAAAAATGAACAACAGGAAATCTTTGTCTTTTTTATTCTATGATGTCGAAAAAGTATAAAAAAAACAACATAAAACAATTTCATCAACTGCACATCAATAATATATTCCAAATTATCATTTTAATACATGAAAATCATCTCCAGGTATATTTTTTTTCGATTTCCTTAAAGATCTGTCTCTTTCACAGAAGTGTTTCACTCATATAATATTGTGTTTCACTCATATAATATATATATATATATATATATATATATATATATATATATATATATGTATATATATAAAATGACGTAATATATAATTATAAGTGCTTATAGATATTTCTAAAATTATGCACGATAAAATAAAAGGTAATAAATGTTTCCTCCTTTCTCTACCTCAACTTATACACGTATGCATGCTACACACACAAACACACACACACACACACACACACATATATTATATATATATATATATATATATATATATATATATATATATATATATATATTTTGGTATAGACTCAACCATATTATATATTATTGTATAAGACTCAACCATATATATATATATTATAATATATAGATATACACCATATATTAGATATATATCTATATATATATTATTATATATATATATAATATATATTATATATATATATATATATGTTATTGTATAAGACTCAACCATAGACGGTGCAATCTGCCAAAGCACTAGTAGGTCCCGCGGCTAAGAGATGTAGCTTTCATGCAATGTTTCTTCTGTTCTGTGAATTACTAATGGCCAACCGTGCACCAGTCGAGCCAGCTGAAAATGGGTGCTGGCGTATGCTAAGGACAATTAAAAGGGTGGGAAGCTAGCAACTTCACGCCTCAAGACTTGGGGAGAAGGAGGAAGGTATGTACCATATATATATATATATATATATATATATATATATATATATATATATATATATATATATATATATATTGTATAACTGAATCACGAAAGTTTGGAAAACGGCTAATACCTTTATACATATGTATGTATATATATATATATATATATATATATATATATATATATATATATATATATCAATTCAAGCTACAAATGTCCTTTAATATCTAAATTCACTTTACCTCCCAAATGATATATTTTCATATATGTACCGAAGGGGAATTTTTAAGTTGATAACAATTTCGTCCCCCATGGGATCGAACCACTGTCCAGGTGGACGGGGACGAAATCAGGACAGTCAGTGACGCTATCCAATCAGCCACAGAGACGCTATAAGTTCATATCGATTCTGACCTTACAATCACCCTCGATCTGGGTGCTTTCGTAATTAGAATCGATATGAAACCCCGTCTACCATGTTGGCCAATTCGAGTGTTTTGACAGCACGTAGCCTTTTGTTATGAATAATTATCACATCGAACCGTGATCCATTTATATATCAATTCAAGCTACAAATGTCCTTTAATATCTAAATTCACTTTACCTCCCAAATGATATATTTCATATGTACCGAAGGGGGAATTTTTAAGTTGATAACAATTTCGTCCCCCATGGGATCGAACCACCGTCCAGTGGACGGGGACGAAATCAGGACAGTCAGTGACGCTATCCAATCAGCCAACAGAGACGCTATAAAGTTCATATCGATTCTGACCTACAAATCACCCTCGATCTGGGTGCTTTCGTAATTAGAATCGATATGAAACCCCGTCTACATGTTGGCCATTCGAGCGTTTGACAGCAAGTAGCCTTTTGTTATGAATAATTATCACATCGAACCGTGATCCATTTATATATCAATTCAAGCTACAAATGTCCTTTAATATCTAAATTCACTTTACCTCCCAAATGATATATTTTCATATATGTACCGAAGGGGAATTTTTAAGTTGATAACAATTTCGTCCCCCCATGGGATCGAAACCACCGTCCAGGTGGACGGGGACGAAATCAGGACAGTTCAGTGACGCTATCCAATAAGCAGCCAACAGAGACGCTATAAGTTCATAATCGATTCTGAACCTTACAAATCACCCTCGATCTGGGTGCTTTTCGTAATTAGAATCGATATGAAACCCCGTCTACCATGTCAGAATCGATATGAACTTATAGCGTCTCTGTTGGCTGATTGGATAGCGTCACTGACTGTCCTGATTTCGTCCCCGTCCACCTGGACGGTGGTTCGATCCCATGGGGGGACGAAATTGTTATCAACTTAAAAAATTCCCCTTCGGTACATATATGAAAATATATCATTTGGGAGGTAAAGTGAATTTAGATATTAAAAGAACATTTGTAGCTTGAATTGATATATAAATGGATCATGGTTCGATGTGATAATTATTCATAACAAAAGGCTACGTGCTGTCAAACGCTCAAAAACAAAAAGAAAATTGGCCCAACATGGTAGACGGGGTTTCATATCGATTCTAATTACGAAAGCACCAGATCGAGGGTGATTTGTAAGGTCAGAATCGATATGAAACTTATAGCGTCTATGTTGGCTGATTGGATAGCGTCACTGATCTTTTTTTTGGTGTCCTGATTTTCATCCCCGTCCACCTGGACGGTGGGTTCGGTCACCCATGGGGGGGACGAAATTGTTATCAACTTAAAAAAAATTCCCCTTCGGTACATATATGAAAAATATATCATTTGGGAGGTAAAGTGAATTTTAGATATAAAGGACATTTGTAGCTTGAATTGATATATAATGGATCACGTTTCGATGTGATAATTATTATAACAAAAGGCTACGTGCTGTCAAACGCTCGAATTGCCAACATGGTAGACGGGGTTTCATATCGATTCTAATTACGAAAGCACCCAGATCGAGGGTGATTTGTAAGGTCAGAATCGATATGAACTTATGCGTCTCTGTTGGCTTATTGGATAGCGTCACTGACTGTCCCCCCTGATTTCGTCCCCGTCCACCTGGACGTGGTTCGATCCCATGGGGGGACGAAATTGTTATCAACTAAAAATTCCCCTTCGGTACATATATGAAAATATATCATTTGGGAGGTAAAGTGAATTTAGAATATTAAAGACATTTGTAGCTTGAATTGATATATAAATGGATCACGGTTCGATGTGATAATTATTCATAACAAAGGCTACGTGCTGTCAAACGCTCGAATTGGCCAACATGGTAGACGGGGTTTCATATCGATTCTAATTACGAAAGCACCCAGATCGAGGGTGATTTGTAGGTCAGAATCGATATGAACTAGCGTCTCTGTGGCTGATTGGATAGCGTCACTGACTGTCCTGATTTCGTCCCGTCCACCTGGACAGTGGTTCGATCCCATGGGGGACGAAATTGTTATCAACTTAAAAATTCCCCTTCGGTACATATATGAAAATATATCATTTGAGGAGGTAAAGTGAATTTAGATGTTAAGGACATTTGTAACTTGAAATGGATCACGGTTCGATGTGATAATTATCATAACAAAAGGCTACTTGCTGTCAACGCTCGAATTGGCCAACATGGTAGACGGTGTTTCATAGATTCTAATTACGAAAGCACCCAGATCGAGGGTGATTTGTAAGGTCAGAATCGATATGAACTTATAGCGTCTCTGTTGGCTGATTGGATATGCGTCACTGACTGTTTCCTGATTTCGTCCCCGACCACCTGGATGGTGGTTCGATCCCATGGGCGGACGAAATTGTTATCAACTTAAAATTCCCCTTCGGTACATATATGGAAAATATAATCATTTGGGAGGTGAAGTGAATTTAGATATTAAAGACATTTGCAGATTGAATTGATATATAAATGGATCACGGTTCGATGTGATAATTATTCTATATATATATATATATATATATATATATATATATATATATATATATATATATTTATAAAAGTATACCTTATTTATGCATTTAACACGTTCCAAACTTTCGCAATTCAGTTATACAAACATACATATATATATATATATATATATATATATATATATATATATATATATATATATATATATATACAGAGAGAGAGAGAGAGAGAGAGAGAGAGAGAGAGAGCTGCCGAATAAGTAGATATCAGCAGGGAATAAGAATTTTATCAATTTGTTCAGTGGTTCTGGGAGCCAGGAAGACACGAACACTGTAGCTCACTTATCTAAATTTGGTACGAGGTACAAGCAGTGCAGGACCTGCGCGGTCAAAGATGATACAACCTGTGCAATAGTGGTCGACAAACCGCCCTCCCCTCCCCAGCCCCCCACCCCCCCCCAAACAACTGCGCATGTGCAAGAATTCAGGAACACCAACTTTTACTTTACACTATTGTCACAGTTTCCAGGACGCGGGAACGATTCACTTTCTCCCCTTTTTAAAAAGGGAGTTTTATTGCCTCTTTCTTTCTCTGCCAGTATTATTGCTCTGGGTATAAACATGGTTATTCAGGAAAGATCAGACTGTGGGGTCGGATTGAGTTTCAATCACTTGCATGTTAATGGCGTAAAAAAAAAAAAAAAAAAAACTCTTTTGTGATAGAACCTCGAAAGACCTTTTATCTTTTACTTCATACTTTACCATTCTCCCTTTTTATACTCTATCATTCTTTAGAACTTAAGTTACCTTTGTCCTTTTTGGAGTTTCATTTTCCAGTTGGCTCCCAATACCAAAGGACATAATAGATTCCAAAGACGCGTCATCAATTGGGCAAAATATGAAACAAACAAAGGGTAAGTTAAAATTAAAGGGTAAGGAACTCACACCTATTCTAAAGTGAAGATTAGAAAAGGTGATTAAATACCGAGTGTGGGTGAATGGAAAATAAAAATAGTAGAATGTAGTACCTCACAACAACAAAGTACTGAATTGTCAAATTTAACACATTCCAAGTGAAGCAAAAAAAAAAAAAAAAAAATAGAAAGGCAGTGAGCAGAATCAACGACACCAAGAAACAAAATAATCTAGAGAAGGAAACAATAATATCTAAAATCGATGTGTCGAAATGAAATGAAAACAAAACATATATATGAACAGTAATCATTACCGAATGCAATTAAGAAAGGCACATAACAGCAGTTACTTGCACAACCTTAAAATTAACATAAACCTTTAGAGACAGCTTTTCAAAAGCTCCTGAAATTGACTCAATTAACAAGTATCGTTAGGGTGAAGACTTCACACCCTCCCCCCCTCCTCCCCCCCCCAAAAAAAAAAAAAATTTGTAAGAAGGTTTGTAATAGCCTAAGTAGCACTAAACCTTTTAATTTTAAAAGCAAATATCTCTAAGATCGCGATACGACGTAAAAATCGCGACAAAATTTGTCTTCAGGAAAATACTTGAACACAAACCATACGGTGTTCAAATTTAGAACAAAAATTAACCACAAAAGTTCCTTAGTTCAGATTTGGGGTCAATTTACAAGCGAATTCACATTAATGTATATCTATATATATATATATATATATATATATATATATATATATATATATATATAGATTCATTCAATAATTAAATCTTTTGCCAAAAGTTACGATGGTTTGACGACAAAAAAAAATAAATAAATAAATAAACAAAAACTCGGATTCCTTCACTCCATACTGTGCCGACAAGCCATTAATGTTAAGTCACAGGTCTCCTAAAGGAATGACAATATAATACCAATGCTTTATACGTCGAAGCATTAATAGTCAAGGGACATCAACGAATCCTCCGTCGATAAGAGTAAAGTCGCTCTCCGTACATGTGAGTTGTTAAGGGAGCCCGAATGGACATGGAATTTCCAGTCTAGGGACTCAGTAATTCTGATGATGTTTCTACACTTAACTTTTGCTTCTTTGATTTATGAAATTTAAGCTTTCATTGCTTAAGACAGAGAGAAAAAAAGGGAGCTAGAGCGGTTGGACAGCATGATTCTAAGGTAGAGCTGGGAGAAAAACCCCACATCTGTAAAACGGTAAAGTATATCTTAGCTTTACCAGACCACTGAGCTGATTAACAGCTCTCCTAGGGCTGGTCCGAAGGATTAGATATTTCTACGTGGCTAGGAACCAATTGGTTACTTAGCAACGGGACCTACAGCTTATTGTGGGATCCGGACCACACCGAGAAATGAATTTCTATCACCAGAAATAAATTCCTATGATTCCTTGTTGGCAGAGCAGAGAATCGAACCCGTACCCTGAGATCGGTAGCCGAGCACGTTGCCGACTCGTCCAAAGACGAACTACGCCACAGCTGTACAAGGAAACCAGTAGATGTGCTGGACAGCAAATTTGAAAATATGAGTCAGGAACGGAGGTTAATTAAATGGCTAAAAGCTGAGCGCAGCTGGGAAACTAAGAACTCTGCAAACACCCATATTACTGCCTGCAGTACACCACGTGAGGTGCGCTTACTGCGGTACCCCATGAGGGGACATGTGCTCCTTTACAAAGTAATTATATTCTAGTGCTGTTTCCCCATAAAACTGGGACTTCTTAAAGTACTGAGAAGTGAGTTTTCTATTGCAAAATCAAGTCATACTGTGTACAGAGTATTGTAAACCAGTTGACATGTTTATTCTGTCAGTACACGATGAGCCTGTAATTCTTAATGAAGTCAACAAAAATCAATAGAAAATGTACTTAAATGTCATTCCTACAATGTAGGAACAAAAGTAGCAAAGTAACTGAAACATATGAGCTGAAAATTTTTAAAATACAAACATATTCAAAGCAATTGTCACTAAAGCACGTTTAAATCTAAAAGAAACTGTCACAAATCCGGCATACAATTTGCAACCCTAATATTAATGACGTGACAAAAATAAAAACACGCAAACTTTGTCATGACCGAAACGTTAACAGAAAAAGGGGAAAAATCGGTGAAACCTTCACTGGAAATCAATCATGCGCCTACAATGAAGGAGGGACAAGATGGAAGGAGGGGGAATGGGGGGAGGGGGGCGTAGGAGAGACAGACGAATGCTTGCGACCAGCAGACAGACGTTAACCGCATCGGACCCTACTTAAGCCTGTCCTAATCAGGATACAGAGGAATGGTAAACAAATACTTGTCTAACCTCCTGTCGTGATTATGCTAATCCTAATCGGTGTGTTATGAATATGGATTGACCCGAGCTGAAATTATGGCGGGGGGCTGAAGAAGTCCTTGTTAACCTCGCCTCTGAAGCACGTGTTCCCTTTGTTGGCTCAATAAATCAAAGGGCGACTCTCCAGAACATATCAATTAGTGTAATCATTCTTGCTTCGATGCTGAAATTGCAGGGAATACCGGCGTGCTGATGTCATATTAATCCATAAGAGACAGGATTTTTAAATGCGTATAACACGTGTGTGTGTGTGTGCACTCTCTCTTTCTCTCTCTCTCAATGTGTCTAAGAAATATAGTATATATCCGCAGATTCCAGGTGAAGATATGTAAAGGGATACAGCAGGGTCCACAAAACGCATAAAAAAGGCCATAGTTTAGCACCATGATACGTTTCGCACATATTCTCTGTTTCTTCAGTCTTTAAATATAACATAAAAATCGTATATGTATAGACAGATACTCATATATCATAGATATACATACATACACACACACACACACACACACACACATATATATATATATATATATATTTATAGTATATATATATAATATTATATATATATATATATAATCTAGTATCTAATTCATATATATAATATATATATATATATATATATATATAATATATATATATAGATATATATCATATCTATATATTATATATATATAATATTATATTATAGATAGATATAGATATATATAGCTATGATCTAGATAATATATATAATATAATAATCTATATATATTATAGATAGATTAGAACATATATATATATATCTCTATCTATATATTATATATATATATATATATATATATATATATATATATGTATTTATTTATATAATGTATATATCTATCATTAATCATATAATATATCCATATAGATATATTTAATATATATATATATATATATATAATATATATATATATATATAGGTATATATATTTTAATATATATAACGGATATATATATATACGGAAACATATACGGAGGGTACAATGCCTCACTGATAACATGCTGAGCTCCTCATAATAAGTTTCATACTTCAGTCATCATCGAAAGCTGGGAATCACGAAGAAAAATGCGCATGGAAGGCAATTATATTATTATAAGAAGATGTTGAGGACAAGGAGCTACCATTCTGGTGCTTGTCCTTTCCAAGGTAAAATGTGTGCGCGTGCGTGAGGAGTTTAGCCCTAATTGAGTTAATCTTATACAACATCTTCAGAGGACTGGTACAAAACAGCATATATATTATAAATATATATCTCCCTACACATACACAATTTAAATACAGATCACTGCGAAAACTGAACCTCTAATAATAAATACCATCTCTTATGTGCAGTGAAATGAGTAAGACTTTAAATGACAACTTTTAGGTATATTCATTTTTAAGCTGTGAAACGGACAGGCAAAACATTAAATACAAATTTTCAGCCTTTATCCATCTTTACAATATACTGTGCATATAATAAATAAGTATATGACAAAACATACTATTGTGATCTGTACATTAGCACCGTCAAGAATTAAATTCATATTGTTCAACCGTTACTAAGGAAAGTCTAATGGATGGATGGAAACATTACTTTTAAACAAAACACTAACCTGAACTGCATAAGCAACCTTCTCTCCCCCCCCACCCCCCCCCCAACACCTTTCTCTCTCTCTCTCTCTCTCTCTCTCTCTCTCTCTCTCTCTCTCTCTCTCTCAATCTCGTCGCGAGAATATCGAATTACCCTGTTTCCGCACGTGTCAATAATCTAAAGGGACCTATATATTAACATCACTGACATGTAACGCTGCCAGGCTAAACCTGAATAATCCAATCACGATTAATTCAGAGAGAGAGAGAGAGAGAGAGAGAGAGAGAGAGAGAGAGAGAGAGAGAGAGAGCAATTACGTGAAACTTGCCTTAACGGGAAAGTGACGCACAAAAATGTGAGAACACATTTCCTCAGAAGGAAAAGTGGTTTTATATCTACTATTTATCGTAATCCTCGAAAGGAGAGCGTTCCCCTATGCTCAAGTGCTTTACACGGGACTATTTGATTTCTCTCCGTATTTCCCAGGCCTCGAGGCTCTCCGCTCCTCTCCTCTCCTCTCCTCCAGGTTAAGTCATAAAATCCGGAAATGTTTTACAGCTTCTGACTCCAGGGAGACGGGGATGCTGCCCTTCACATTTGCAAAATGATTCACCTTTCGTTGAAGAGTCTAGTTCCCTCTTTTTCCAGATATGGTCGGTGTTCAATTCACGAGGTTTTCATCAGCAAAGTGTTAATATAATGAAAATAACTCAAATGGACTCTTATCCACTAATAAAAGCAAAGCACTCAGTCATAATGGTAACAAGAGACCAGAGGCAGCACCAACCGATAATAAAAAAGTGACAAAAAAAAAAAGAAGGCGAACAGTAGGTAAGCGCAGGTTAATTTCCCTCGTTTATAGGTTTCCGTCGATGGGATCGTTTAAGGCCCAAAATAATTAATTATGTCTTGAGGAGTTTGGGTGAGGGGGGGAGGGAGGGGATGGAGGGAGGAGGGGGGGCGGAAGAGAAATTCCAAATTACCGCAGTGTTTCCCCGCCCACCTCCCTAAAACTCAATCATGCCCACTTGTATCTCCCCGCGTAATCCCTTAGATTGCACCCCCATAGTCCCATGCCCCCATAGCCCCATGCCCGTGAGTGCTCCCCATACCTCCCCCGACCACCCCTCTCATGGCTGCGCTGCTGTTACCTGACTGCCTAATCCCTGGTTACCTGCGATGTCTTTACCGTTGTCATGGTTATGTACTGAGCATGCCTTATACATTGCCGTATCTTCACAATTCAGGATATATATATTTTTTAAAGCGATTTTTCTTAGCTCGCAGGTTCTTGCCGATACGCTTTCAGATTAAACGGCAAAAATTTAATCGGCGGATTGGACGTTTGACTGTCCAGGTTGCTTGCTTATTCATGAAAGCATAAATTGCCTTTAATTTTACAAAATCGATGAAATTCTCTCCGTACAGTTACCATAAGGCAATAAAATTGAAGCGATTTCCTTAACATTCGGTCCCTTCCTTCTTGTAATTAACACGAACATACACAAAGACACGCACATTAATGTGCATGTATGTGTGTGTGCGTGTGTGAAGAGAGAGAGAGAGAGAGAGAGAGAGAGAGAGAGAGAGAGAGATGGCTTCGTGTGGTGGAGAGATACTGGTCTGACCAGATGGTAGATGGAAAGGTAGATACGTAGATATAAATGGATACAGGAACCCATCTCAAGCATTCTCAGGAACGAGAGGAGATCCCACTCTGTTTAGATGGAGCGCATCTTAGCGTCGCGAGTACCATCGTACACACAAGTACCAAACAAACCACTGATTAGAGCTCTCGGCCATCATTATACCTTTACAGGGATTGCCGTTCGCTGGGGTTTACTCGCATTAGAGTCTCTCTCTCTCTCTCTCTCTCTCTCTCTCTCTCTCTCTCTCTCTCTCTCTGTTATGTGGTTTTCGAGATATTATGCGCGATTAGTGAAGGTTTTAGCTAATATTATTAAGGTAGGTTTTAGGTAAGCACGACGCGGTTGGCAAAGTAATTGCTTTACTCCTGTTGATGAAACAGTTGTAAAAATATGAGTAACACTTATGCGATCCTGAGAGACGAGACAGACAGACAGACAGACGACAGAGTGAAACACAAGACTCCGAATTCCGGTAAAATATTTAGTACATGTCTGCTGCGATGATGATAAACACGCAATACTTTACAATAGCCATTTAATTAACTCAAAGGACAATTGGTAACACTTTTCTTATATACAATGTTTTAACACCAAAATTTAACATGTTTATGAATACTGCATTATTTATTAGTTTTCTTTCTATCAGTATGGTAGTTATGACAAACAGAGAAAGAACAGTGTGGGTTTTGACAAAGAAGGTGGTGTGAATCAAGCATTTGTGAAACAGTTGCAAGCGAAATTTGACAGAAAGGAGGAACGTTTGCTGGGGTTATAGACCTAAAAACTCTTACGGCATAACTTCTAGAGAGGCATAGTAGAGGATGCTGAGATGAGGAGGTGTAGATGTAATTCGCCGATGGCCCTTAAAAAGTTTTTATGATGACAGCGAAGACTATTGGAATAAGAGGACAGGAAAGTGACTGGTTTGATGTAAAAGTGCGTACGAGACAAGGGTGCTTCATATTTCTCCATGGCTTTTTGGGACTTTTTATGGACGGCGTGATAGGAGCGGCAAATGAAATGAGTGCGTGCAAATTTGTAGAAGGAAAGAGGTCGTGAATGGACTGTCCACTGATGTATAGCGATGATAGTAATGGATGCGGTTGGCGAACAAAAGAAGCTACAAGGACTAAATATCTTGAAAACTTTTTCAGGAATTTAAACGTTGATACTTAATGTGATTTGATTGATTTACATAGGATTTTGGCATTATGCCAAGCACTGGGGCAACTAAGGCCATTCAGCGCTGAAAAGGAAATTGACAGGGAAAAGGTGTGAAAGGTGTAACAGGAGGAAACCCTCAAAGCAGTTGCACTATGAAAAAATTGTTAGGAGATGGTGGACAGTAAGATGGAAGAAAGAATATGAACGGAGGTAAAAGGAATGAAAGGGGTTGCAGCTAGGGGCCGAAGGGATGCTGCAAAGAACATTAAGTAATGCCTACATTGCACCGAATGACGGCACTAACCCCCCTACGGGCTTGATACTTAATAACGAAGTATATGAAATGGAGATGGTATAGGGAGATAGGGTGTACACAAGGAAGGTAGCAGGCACTGTTCAAAAGGTTTGTAAGAGAGGAAAAGGACCAATGGAAACCAAAGTTAGAATATATGAGAAATTTATTAGCAAATTCTCCTTTATAGAAGTGAAATTAGGCACTGATTCTACGAGTAAATCCAAGCAAAATGTTGGAGCTGTTGAGATGAACAGCTTGCTCATTACATACAGTGAAAGGACTGAAAGGATGAGAAATATGGAGATACGAAGGTTACCGTAAAGGAAAATGTGGATAAGAGTTTTTAAAGATAATTCTGGCATGTGGAGGAAATGGAGAAAGAAAAGTTGGTGGAAGGAATATATATAATTCGCAACTTTTAAGGCAAATCAGAAGAGAAAAGCCTAAACGTATTGGAAAGACGGAACAGAGGTGGTTTTGGGATCCATTGGCCTTTATAAGCAAAACACAAGTCATTTTGTGGGTACAAGAAGCGGCTAGTATTCTGTAAACTTTCTGTATAGAACGAATACCCTTAATTCGTAAGTTGAAGTATGAATATGGTAGAGTCCGGTTTCTCTCTCTCTCTCTCTCTTTCCTGTTAATACATAGGTAAGGGTCATTGTCGACCAAGTACCATTATAATTATTATAATAATAAAGACTGACAAAGCTATAATACATTTTAAGAATATTTCTATTGTCATTTCAAGTTATTTACATGTAACCATCACATTATGAGAGTATTTACATACCTTTATTTAAACATCAACATTAATATTGTGATTTGACTGCTGCAGCCCGAGATTCATGACTAATAAAGTTAGAAGATGAATACCATTCTGAAAATGTCTGTGTCGCCGCTATGTACATACGAGCATAATTGTAAATAAGTATACTTCGTTCGTTAATTCTTCCGATGACTGAATTACCGTAGAAATTCTCCGGGTACGAAAAATATTACAGTGAGGAAAGAGAGATCAAACGCATGAAAAAGTTATTCTGAGTTTGTGGCAAAGCAGTTTATACCGGAAGTGAAAGACACCGATGGAAATGGCGACAGTACAGTAGTAAGAATGTAACTGACCACTAAATAAATATAGCATGCTTACATCATTAGGACTCTGGAAAGCAATCTCTCTCTCTCTCTCTCTCTCTCTCTCTCTCTCTCTCTCTCTCTCTCTCTCTAACATAAAAAAAAGGTGAAGGTTTCCCTTCCCTCTTTTTTTTTTTTTTTTTTTTTTTTTTTTTTTTTTTTTTGCATATTGTAAAGTAATATTACTTAAGTCCATGAAATGCATAACAAAGATCTCTATATAAATTTACTAATATTTTACCAAATCCAGATTTGAAATTTGACTAAATAATCTTTAGAATTTAGAATGAGAAGGTCAGTATATGTAATAATGCACCTTATCATTTTAAATAAAATACAAAACAAGAGAATTACTCTAACCGCTGTGTCCCTCAAAGCTGAAGTCACCATTGATATGTAGCTAGCAATGAAAATCATTGTATTTTCTAAAATCCTAGGTATACTTCTTTTCCCTGTCCTAATTAAATAACTTTCTGATTCTCACGGGCTTCCATGAATTGTCATAGCCCTTACAAGTTCTGTTATTACTTTCTTATGTTTTATCGTCGTCTTTGCCAAAACTCTTACAGAAAACAATTTTGCTTTTAAAGGCTATTAAAAAGCTTTACATAAAAGATATACATTTTATAATGCGTCACACTAAACTAATGTAAACTTAATACGATATCAAAAGCCAATCTTCAATACAAAACTAACGATAAAATCATTTACGATGCATATACAACTAATCTTACAATAGATGAAAGTACAAAATAAACTATAAACATTTGTAAATTCAAGTTCGTAATAAACTATCCATACTACGTTATTCTCAATACATCTAAAACGCATATTCTAAACTGATAAGGCGTTATCGTTCAAGAGATGAAAACATGGGAAAGTAATCAAACAAAACACAAGGAATTACTCAAGTATTATAAACATAACTGTTGTAGCGCTTTGGGCAAATTGAATATTTATCTCTAATCTTTCCTTATTCCTTTTATTTTATATTTTTCCTTGTGGTTTTCGTTTTGCCTTATTTTTTGTAATTCTATCATTTGTATGTTTTCTAAGAATTCGGTGTCTTGAATTCATAGGGTACTATAGTAGATTCACATCAACCGGGCATTTGATGTCTAGGCCAGTCCCTTACCACGCTCCTGATTGGCTGGAAACTCAGTCTCTCGAGAGAGTTCACATAGGCAGGATATACGTTCTACCTCTCCTGGGGGATACTTTTGAAAGACGTATCCCTCAGGAGAGGTGGACTATGTGAACACTTGAGAGAGACTGAGAGTTTCCAGCGATGTAATTGGCTTATCAACAGCCAATCAGGATACTGCTAGAGGTACGTAGTTGGACGGAATGGCCAAGTACGTACCTCTAGCACTGTCTAGACTAAAAGACAGAAAGATAGACAAGATGAAGAAAAGTGGGGTACAGCCCCGAACGATAAGTGGCTAGTGTCCTGTGAATTCAAGACACCGAATTCTTGGAAAACATACAAAACTAGAGAATTAAAAAAAATAAATAAAAAGTTATAAAGAAAACCATGTGAATTCAAGACAATGCATTCTCAGAAAACATACAAAGTAAGAGAATTCCAAAAAACAGGTCAAAACGAAAACCGCAAGGAGAAATATAAAACAAACATTATAAAAAGAAAAAAAACAAAGATTAGAGAATAAACGAAAAAAAAAACTCGGATTTCCTCGAAATGCCATACTATCGAAGGCACTGCTCCTGACGACAGAGAAGGCCAATTTTCTGAAGGGAAATGACTAACGTGTCTCTCCCAATTCCAAGTCACGGAATGCAACGCCATTCCCGAGATAATATCGCCTCGTGGCTGAATCCTGTCTGACGCACGCTGGCGATGTGAATAAAAAAAAACACGTCAAGATACATGACGAGGTGCTGACTTTCTGAATGTATCACTAACGTCTACTCGATAATAATCCGATGGCAATAAACTTACTAAAAACAAACTATACAAAAATTCCATTAACAAATTACTACTACTACAATTACTGTTCGAACACATTCCAAAAATCAGTTTGGAAGTTAAGGTCATAAATCCTTGCTCTACAATGGAACATTTAAAAGCTAGTTATGTTTGTTAGTATGTTTGTGCATCCTTTTTTAAATTCTCTGTCCTTTCCTCTACTCTTTGATCTAAACCTTAGAACACCATGCATTCTGTTCTCTGAATCTTACAATCTTCTATATTGACGATAATCCCATTCTAATATATTTTCTTTTCCTGTGACAGATAGACACGGAAGTAAATTGCCATACAACAGCATACTACGGAAAACTGACCAAACCAATCATTCTCATATTTGGGGCTTCCAAACAATTTCTGTGGATATATGAAGTCTGGCGTACAAGACGATGGAAACAGACTAGTGGCTGTGAGCAGACAAAAAGCTCTTGGGATTAATGGCCAAAATAATATCTATAAAAACGGGGGCTGCGATCTTACAATGGAGTTTTAATGAATGCTAGTTGGAAGTATGAGCCGAGTTGCTGAGCAGAAAGAAATCCATTGATTCGACTTTGTCAAAAAATAAGTGGTCTGTTGAGTGCCTTTCTTAATATTAGAAAAAAATAGTCCATATATGGACGGACGAACCCACAAGCAAATCCAAGGGAGACACTTGAAAGACACATCCCAATTCTAGAATCCCTGACAAGATCCTTCAAAGTCAAGTTATGTACTTCTACATCCAAAGCATATAAATCTTTTTTACTTAACGGAATGAATGTGACACGATTGAACACAATGGCTTTTGTGTTCCTATCATCAAGAGAAAAGGGGATATACTCTACACACAGGCGCTGTAAACATCTACAAAAATACATATAAAAGTACCTAAGTAACAGATACATAAAAATCTAAGCCTTAAAGAAATCTTTGGGACTTTCAAGTTAAAGAGCTTACAAAAGCCAGATACAAAAGCAAATGGGCATGCATTGCTCATACGACTCTTCCTAACAATCCTTTTGTATCGAAAGACAATAGAATACTTGCTTTTAAAGGAGAGATCCTTCTCTGGTGTTGATGTTTAATCGTCTTTGTCAAAGCGATGTAAATCATATGCGCAGAGCAACGCAACTTTCCAATAAACGAACGGCAAATTACGTTTGTGTATTTGTATATTGTGTCGAAATGAAATCATACTTTTTTTACCAATGCCAAAGTAATTGAGAAAATTTTTCATAATTCTAAACGGAAGTAGCTTGATGGAACGCGAAAAATTTATATTGGCCCAAGGTGCTCTGGCAGTAATACACAGCGGAAAATATTAAAGAAAGGTATACAAAAATAACAGTTGTGGATGGAACGGAAGAAAGATAACAGAGTGGAAGAAAATATGAATTCCTCTCTTTACAGTTAGTTTTAAATAATCAGTGCCAGGACCATGAACAATGGCTGAGAGCAAAGCTGTACTTTTCGTGCCACGACATCCTCGTTGCTTAAAAAAATTAAGCAAAACCTAACGAGAAACATGATTGGGACTTTCTATTGCCTTTGTTCTTTTGTACCTCTTGTTTTGGTACCATTTGGTTTTGTCGTGAAAGAACTGCCATATTGAGATATTCGCCATCTGAGATTGATGTCTGACGTTAAATCTTCAAACAAATTCATCTTTGTAACAAACGTGGATTTGCTTAAGGCTGCTTAAAATTACCTTCTCATCACTGTTTGCCTTTTAATACTAACTCTTTACAAGGTAACGAATATCACAATTATGTTTCCACGTAAGGATACATACATACATACATACATACATACAATGTAATTTTGAGAGAACGTTTCTGCTTTGAGAAAATGTTCGATATCTCCTTAAAAATCAGACTAAACAATATTTTAACCAGGATTCCTTTATGGGCAAAAATATAATGTTAAAGTTAACCTATCTTGAGGCAAATACATTAGTTTATGTAAATTAACCTAAGTCCAAGGATGGTGACTTAACGTACCTTTGTTTGGAAAGCGATTCGTTTTTAATCTTCAAGGAGAGAATGTTAGTTGAATAAGAACAAAAATCACTCTCTCATTAACTGAATATATAAAACTACCAGTGTCGAAGTTTTCAGACATCAGAAATAGCATCTACAGTTGAGATTATCTGTCCGTTGAAACTCTTAAGAGAACTCTTAAGAGAATGTTCTTTCTCTATGTAAACCTTCTCTTGAAACAAAAGCCAGTCAAGAGTGCATCAGCCTTGGGCGCAGGCCTAAAAGTTTACAGGTTATTACGGTAGCCAGAGACAACACTTCGTTTATTTTAAAGGGAATGGTACTCAGAACACGTCTATATGCAATATAGGTCATCCTTTGTGCCTTGACATTGTGTAAAAAAAAAAAAAAAAACTACACGATACGTTAAGTCCATCAAAAATGAAAGTGCAACAACAACAAAATCCTCTGTCAAACAACAAAATGTCTTTGAGGGATATAAAGCATCGGTGCTTACAAGACAGAAACATAAAAGCTAAGTATACAATAACAATTCTCCTCACAAATTCGTATACGGCGAACACCAACGACGAGCGGGACCACCCCGGTGACTTTCTCCAAAAATTTCGGACATGCTCCGGGAGGGCCGGAATGGACCACCGAAGTTCTCTCTCTCTCTCTCCCCTTCTCTCTCTGGCTCGTAGATCCTTTGCCTGGAGAGTAGCCCCAAGTCTCTGGGCACCTTTTCTCACGCCCTCTGGAGGTGGTAGCTGCGATGATGATGAACCGGCAGGAGGAGGAGGTCTCAGGTGGCCTCTTGGGCAGATTATCTCCAGAAGGTGAAGGATGATGGGTTGGCCCAAAAAGGTGGAGATCCAGGGAACTTTAAGAGCAATTACCTCATCGAATAACTTACGGTGGTTAGGGTGTCCTTCGCCTTTTTTTTTTTTTCTTTTTTTTTTTTTTTTTTTTTTTTCTTTTTTTTTTTTTTTTACTTATCCCTTGTCCTTTTACTGTCATTCCCCGATCTGCCGCTAACAATCTGTCAGTCCGTTGTCCCTTTTGCTTCAAAACTTTTTTTCCTTTTTATTCTGTCTTATGTTCCTGTATTTTGTTATCAACGCAGACTACAATTAAGGCAAAGCTGTTTTAGTGAATTACAATAATATGATAAATGCTCGTATATTAAGCATTCCAGCTCTGAATGGTTTGGATACTTTACGAAGTCAAGTAAAACGTGAAATTCTAAAGGTCAACCAACTTAATCAAAGTCCTTCATTGCCAATCCAAACCGACAAACAAACAAGACATCGTCCGACCCTCAGACCTACGAGAATATCTCAATGACAACCGGGGTAGCAGCAGGTATTTACGAATCGGGTACTTAGGAAGCCAATGACTTAATTGCTTGTTTGACATGTTAATAACCTGACCACCGTGGGAGACCCTAATACTTAGAACACGCTCAAAAAGGACGGTAATCGACTTGGGTCGTTAAGTCGAAAGTCTTCCACGACTGCACGAGAAATCTGTATTAATGGGATGTGTCACTCTTGCCCTGCGCATTTACCCAGTGTCAATGTTGTCTGTTACAGAGATCCTAGAAACTCTTTCATCTCTACCAGGGGCATGGTGACGGGTGATAGCACACACTTGCTTCAACTTCTATAATATATTTTATATTTCGATTACTTGCACTTTCCTAATTCTCCCTTATCACCAGACGACCTCGCAACACTTTGCTCCGGCATTTTTTACATTTTTTTTAACATTGTCGTATTTCTACATTAAATCTCACCATTTCTACATTAAATCTTACCTAATGACCCATTCTTACTCTACGCATACAAATCAAACAGTTATTTTCCAAACCACCCACTTCCCTTTCGTTTGCATCCAATAATCACACTTCAATTTTATAAAGATACTGTCAACTTATTTTATCTATAATGTCTCCTCCATACTTTCGAATTCTTCTGCAGACTTTGTCTTCCTATCATGTCATATTCAATAATTTAATCAACCCACCATCATCCACTACATTTACCCTAAAATATCTATATACTTCCTTTCTTTCACTATCCATCCTAACACAGATTCTTCATGAGTTCTGCGTATCCTCACCTCAGCCTTACTGACAATGATCTGCAACTTTCTCCTCTCTCATAAACTCCAACTTTCACTAATTTCTGCAGCTTTTCTTCAATATCATTAACACGATCATCCCCAAACATTGGCCGTTCCACATTCTCATCACACAAACTTTTCGTAACTTTTATTCACTGTTACATCTATAAAAGTGTTAAAGTACTCGTTGAGAATACAGGTATCCCTGTATAATACCAAATTTTGCACTAGAGCAGCCTCTCTCGTCAGCATATACTGTTATGAGATCATTTTATCCACAGAACTTCTTATATAACCTCAACAAATTTCCTTTAAAACATATCTTAAAAAAGTTATATTTCAGTAAAATGTATTACATGGAATTACACGTCGTTTCACTTGCCCTACCAAGCAATGAAGTTGAAATCCTGCCTTGAGCCTTCGATAAAAATCTGTAAGGCGCACACAAAACTGATGCTTTAATAACATATCAAGGATTAACACAGACTAAGAGAAAAGAAAAACGAGTTACGTGAGGCAATATAACAACGGCGAATGGATAATTAGGCAGCCTAACATCAAGAAATTCTATAAGGGAGAGGGAACACCGCCATTAACGAGAGAAAGCAATAAATAGGACAAAAAAGTTTACGCTGCTTGAAGAATGGGCTTTCTAAAATGAAGACCCCAGCTGTCAGGACCTAATCAAACCCTTCCGAACAGAAGAGGGGTCTAC
This sequence comes from Macrobrachium nipponense, assembly GCF_015104395.2. Lineage (NCBI taxonomy): Eukaryota > Metazoa > Arthropoda > Malacostraca > Decapoda > Palaemonidae > Macrobrachium > Macrobrachium nipponense. The sequence goes on from NC_087205.1 coordinate 86,461,452, forward strand.
GAAACAATATAAGATTCTCCACTGCCCTGAAAGAGGGTGATTATGGTGGGGAGGGGAAGCTTGGTTAAATTCGGTTTATTCATAAAATAATTATCCTCCAGACTTACCACACGTTACATTTTCATATGAAAATGAGGACCTTATTACAATACGAAGGCCTTTCAACTATAGGTTTTTGCGTTTCACAAGAAGTGTTACACACACACACATATATATACCACACACACACACATATATATACATATATTATATATATATATATATATATATATATATATATATATATATATTATATACATACATACTACTATATATATATATATATATATATATATATATATATATATATATATATACATATTTAGGACTTTCTCAGTTTTGCATATTGTAAATTTAAGGTCTTCATCACAGACTGGATATTAAGTAACCTCTCTCATTGCAATGAATATGGAGAATGTTATCAACCATTTGTTTAGAAGAGCAGTAAATGCATTTTCTTTTCCATAAATGGAACGCATCTTTCAATATCACGACTTCTGTGAATAGTAAGATTAAACTTCAATAACTCATAAGTGAAGTACTTTTCTTGCACCTCGTATTGCTTGCTTGCTTTTTACAATTCTTGGAGTTGCATGAAAACTGCAATTTTAACATTAACTTTTTTTTTTTTACTGCATCTTTACCTTTTTTTAATTAATTGAAATATTTTTGGTTGTTGTTCACGAGACCTGCTCGACGGCAGTTTGTATGGTGTTTTTACGTTGCATGGAACCAGTGGTTATTCAGCAACGGGACCAACGGCTTTACGTGACTTCCGAACCACGTCGAGAGTGAACTTCTATCACCAGAAATACACATCTTTAGCTAACCCCTTAATGGAATGCCCGAGAATCGAACTCGCGCCACCCGAGGTGGCAGGCCAAGACCATACCGACCACGCCACTGAGGCGCTTGCTCGACGGCAGTGACGTAAGTGGACTTTTTACCACGAGTCTGTATCTTTTGAGAGTATCTTTAGTAATTACTGCTTCACTTGCTTCATCTTCAGATTATGGAACTCTCCTTTCCGTGATTCCACTCTATCAAATGCTAGTATAAACGGATATACTTATAACCAGATATAGTTACAAGGAGTTGCAAGGATTAGGATGTCCCAGAGACTTTTTGCCCATCCGAAGAGATATCATGTGCTCACTTATCTTTAGGAGCAGGTTTTACAATTCATTCACAATGTTCTAATGATTTTCTCTAGCTTTCTTTTGAACTCCTACACACTGTTGCTGTTTACAACTTCTGGTGAGAGTTTATTCCATGTGTCACATATCCAGTATGTAAAGAAGTTCCCACAATGAGATGTGCTGTATCTCTTCAGCTCTTCAGTTCTAGTTTCCATCCATCCATTATTTGGGGAGAGAGAGAGAGAGAGAGAGAGAGAGAGAGAGAGAGAGAGAGAGAGAGAGAGAGAGAGAGAGAGAGAGAGAGAGCTCTTTTGTCGCATAAGAAAAGGGAGGATGACGGACATGAAGACACCTCGTATGTACGGTTTTGTCGACTTCGTACTATTGGTCCGAGAACCAGATCTTTCATGGAGGATCAACAGTGATCTGGAGCCAAGCTAAAATCTTTTAGTAAAAATTCAACTTATGTAGTCAAGATTTAAATAGATTACCTGAGACAACAGAGAAATAAATATACGAGTAAAATAGGGGCAAAACCGTAATCATATACCTACAGTAATTTGAACGCCACTGATATTTTCCCCATAAAATACGTATAGACATGAAGGGAAAGGAGTTATTCCTAATGTAACCTAGAGCATGTGGTATAAAGAGAATTCCTTGACCGTAAAAACACACACACACACACACACACACACACACACACATATATATATATATATATATATATATATATATATATATATATATACATACATACATACATACATACATACATACATACATACATATATATATATTTATATGAGGCATTCATGACTACATACATACACGTATACAAACTGTTATGCTAAAAGTGCACTTGCAAAGTACAGAATAATATCTGACTGAGTGGAAGTTCTCTCCAGAATGATGGGGAACAAAAAGTAAGGTAGTATACCCTTCAGCACAAAAACACATATGGTATCTTAAAAAAGCAATGATATAGTATGTGGATATGTGAAACCAATGAGCCTTCAGAGCATTATTACTTAAATGAGTTTCATTGTTTTTTTTTCTGATTTGAAAGTTATTCTGATTCCCACTATGATAAGAAGCGAGCCAGGAGGAGTGCCATCTAATGGGATTCCTCCTTAATCTGCAGCTATCAAATATAATACGACTTGATTACTTTTTTGCTGCTGTTATCTCCTTTCTACTTCTCACACATCACATTAAAAATGCTCCCAAGAAAACATAATTCAACCATGCTACGGAGAGAGAGAGAGAGAGAGAGAGAGGAGAGAGAGAGAGAGAGAGATGACCGTCTAGCGCAGGACCCGACTTCGCTCCGAGGGCAGCAATTAATCCAAGCGAGAGAATGTCATAATCTTTCACAAGGTAAACCTTGAGTGAGACCTGCAGCAGAAAAAGGACACTTGGGTAATTTTTTTTTTCTTTTTTACCCGCCCTAATAATGCAGATGGAACCTCTCACCGTCTCTACATTCTCATCAACTAATCAAGCCAAAGCAAAAACACGTCTAGGATCGTCACCTGCTTCGCAGATCTCTCATGCGATAATTGCCTGGTACGGAGAGGAGAGAGTCCCCTCTGTCATTCCACTTTAATTGACGCAGCTCCCCTTTGCACCCAATGTCCTCTAAATTGGCGTTTCTTCGGCGAACTCTTCTTGTGACTGACTGTACGAAGACAGCCTTGCTCATTTCCTTCCCCCTTCCCCTTCCCCTTCTCCTTCTCATTCTCCTCCACCCCCACCCTCCCCTCCCACGCCGCCATCTTCGTCCCCAAAAGACGTCATGTGCATTGATGACGGTCGTTATTGTGTCCCATTACGAGAGTCGCCACAGCTGATTTACCTGATACGAAAATACACAAGCAAGTGCGGAGGTCGTTTTCTTCCTTTTCTCCGAGTGTTAAATTGCTACTAGCCATTCCATTCAGATAACGAGCCGGCAACCAAATTCTCATGCTTTCATTTTAAATATAACCAGGATGTGAGAATCCAACCCACAGGAAATTACAACCGGACACGTTACAAATTGGTTTAAAGATACTTAAATAGGACTGCTTTACAAAAAGCGTAGACGCAAGATGTAATCACACAGTCCGGTAATTTCCACCGACCCGTTGATCTATGGACTACAAAAGCATTTATTTAGAATCATCAGGCAAAAGACGCGCTACTACATAACCCCCTGATCAATGGGCCCTTTTTCCTCTCTTTCAATTTGGGTGGCAATGTAGCAGCAATGCGTATCATATGCCAAGCTGTTCAGTGTCCCTGCATTTTTGAACGGATGCCTCCTTCGGGATGGCCGAGACCGTCACTTAGTGCATTTTTAAGTTAGCGATACGACCGTTATCGAGGTGGAGGGCGGTTATGTTGGACATTTGGAAACGCCACCGAGCCAATATGCCACGCCAAATTGAGCCAAGTTGTCACTTTTTGTGGCCAGCCCAAAATCATTACAATCAATTACGTAAGTCTGAAGCTCATAATTAACACACATTAAGCAACATTAGTCCCGCTGTTCGTGGTTATTCCGAATGGCAGACAGGATGGCAAGTGGTGGTGAGACGGGCGGGGAACCGGGGAGAGTGGGTGGTATGGGTAGTCAAGTTACTAAGGAAATGGGAGGTGGTGGAGGAAGGAAGAGGTAGCGAAATGCAAGAAGAAAATTATGAAGGAACTTCAGGGAAGGCAAGAGAAGTATTCTCAGTATAGCAGGACGGGAGAGGAAGACCATAAATAGAAGCTGCGGTTCTTAACCTTTTGTCGACTCCAGGCCTCCAGTAAATTTCCCAATATGGTTCCACAACCCCTTTGCTAAAGTCCACTTAAGTCCTATTTGTTGACAACATAACTTAATATAATTAGTTTAATACATACCTTGGGTATGAATAGCTACGAATAGAACATACAAGAAAATCAAGAGAATTTACAGTTCTATATAGTTATTTACTTACAAAGTGTAAGTCTGTATACATTGACGCATTAAAATCAAATATATACAAATATCCAGAGATCAAGTCCCATACCCCCAGCATGTGGTTTCTTGTTCTAGAGGAACTCAGGATCAATCATAAAAATATTAAGAAAAAAATAAATCGATGTATGTCTTTTAAACGACAGGTTCATAAGGTCAAAAATCATAAGCAATAAAAAATAACACACAAACAAGAATAACAAACCCACAAACACACGCACACGCAACTTTCAACAAAGTGGCCTCCACTAGAATATCAAAGCAGCCGTAACTGGAAGCATCTCGAGCCATTACATCTCTCCGGGAGTCCTTCGCCGCTACTCTCACCGCCTTGGGAGCACA
>NC_087205.1:86470960-86493460 GCF_015104395.2 Macrobrachium nipponense
CTATTACCTACGAGGTCTTTCAGCGCTGAAACGGAAATTAGTGTGGAAGGTGTAACAGGAGGAAAACCTCGTAGTTGCACTATGAATCAACTGTTAGAAGAGGGTGGAGAGTAAGATGGAAGAAAGATAATATGAAAGGAGGTGCAGTAAAAGGAACGAAAGTGGTTGCAGCTAGAGGCCAAAGACACGTTGCAAAGAACCATAAGTAACGCCTACAGTGCACCGCATGTGGTGCACTGACGGCAACGCCCACCTACGTTGCCATTTGTAGTAGGAAGTTTTGATTGAATCCATACACAATTACGTGATTCTCTCTATTACAACGTTTACTTAATCTCACTCCATAATACAAGTTAGTTGACCACGCAAATCGGTTAAAGTATTTCTAAACCAATGGGCGCACACACCACACACACACACACACACACCACACACACACACACACACATATATATATATATATATATATATATATATATATATATATATATATTATATATATATATATATATAGAATTTTGGCATTATGCCAAGCACTGGGGACACTAAGGCCATTCAGCGCTGAAACGAAAATTGACAGCAGAAGGTTTGAAAGGTGTAACAGGAGGAAAACCTCAAAGCAGTTCCACTATGACACAATTGTTAAGAGAAGGTGAAGAGTAAGCTGGAAGAAAGGGAATATGAACGGAGGTACAGTAAAAGGAATGAAAGTAGTTGCAGCTAGAAACCGAAGAGACATGCAAAGAGCCTTAAGTAATGCCTACACTGCACCGAATGAGGTGCACTGACGGCACTAACCCCCCTACGGGATAAACGAATGGACAGAGCAGTTGCCAGTACGCTTATTAATGCCAGTTTTCTACAAACCACCAAGCAAGCGGGATTAACGAAATTCTCCTTCACCAAATCTCAACCTCCCTGGGCCCCTTTTTACCTTAACTGCAACTTTCTCATTTTTATCCTCAGTTCCTTTTCCTAATGGAAGGAACGAATAAGAGAACCGTGGGAATGCTGCCAGGGATAATGATTAAATGTTGGGCGGCGTTTCAGAACATGTTCCTCTCAATAAGCTCTATTGTATCTCCACTTAATGGTCTTTCCTTTAAGAAAAAAAAAACTCAAATTCCGCTCCCGACCAAAGGCTCTATCATGCGACAGTGATAACGAAAGCGCTTCTGAGGAGCACGGAAAATGCAAATCACGGAATATAAATATGACAGTCATTTTAAAGTTCGTGCAAGATTCTGGGTTCCAGATGTGACAATTAACTGCAGAAAAATTTTATTTGCTTACATATTCTTACAGTATAACCTCTCTGTTTTATCTCACGTTATATGTGCATGTGTATTCAAAGCAAAACAAGCACAAATTTCTACATACTATTTACATCGAAGAAGGTTACCAGCAACCAAGAGAAAATACAATCTAACTATCAGCTCAACTATCTTGATAACTGTGAAAAAAAAATGTTCTAAAATGTAAACATACACAAACAAATAAACAAAGAATAAACAAATAAACAAAGAATAAAAGTCATGCAAGACCGGCGGCATATAAACAGGCCACCTGAACAACTGTCGTTATTGGACTTTCTCCTTCCAATTGCTGACGTCTTGACAGAAGACACAATGGCAGTCAATGATGACAATAACACACGACAATGGCCTCCTTAATGATGTTTTATCATTTTCGGAACGCCTGGCTCTGGCAGTGGCATCGTGTGAAAGTCCTGAACGATGGTTTTGAGCTGCATGGGAAATTAGGTTCAAATTCTGAATTTCTAATTCTGAATTTTAAAGATTTGTATGTGAAAGTTCGGATGTATGCACAAATAAGCAAAGAGTTATTCAATTATATTACACACACACACACACACACACACACACACACACACACACACACACACACATATATATATATATATATATATATATACTATATATATATATATATATATATATCACACACATACGTTCACTGCCACATTTATAGGTGAATCATGGATGAACTCAAAGTGCAGTGATACATACATACATATATATATATATACACATAGATATATGCATATATATACATATATGTATATATATATATATATATACGTTCACTGCCACATTTATATTTAACTGCTGAATCATGGATAAACTCAAATCAAGGATGAATTCAACTCAAAGTGCAGTGAAACATCGACAACATCAGCCGCTTCACACTCCTACACGGAATGCTCATCAACATTGCATCGAATCCCTTTAAATTCATAGCACCATTCCCCCGTATTAAAATGTATTCTCTTGCTTCCTGGATTTAAAAGTGCTTCCTTTCCAATGCCTTTCTCATGGCCCCTCTCCAACCGTTTTCTAGGTCTTCCTGTCTTCCATCTAAAACTCCTGTATCAAAATCTTTTTACCAACCCATCATCAGCCATTCTTTCCACATGATCGAATCATCTATTACATATTACATATTATGCTAAACATTTTACAACTATTTCTGCTTATCTCCCCATTTCTCCCTCTCTCGATTCTTGTTTCTCCACATAATAATGCATAAACAGTTCCCCTCAACAGCAACCTCTTTTTCATTTGTTCATATTCAACATTCATATTTGACCAAAAAAGAAAGAAAGAAATAAATAAATAAAAAAGTACAACAGTTCATTCATACATTACAACATTTGCTTTCTTACACTTACTTTGTTAATAACCTCTATATTGATGTTCAATGAGCCTTCTTTGTTTCCATTTATCCTCACATCATTACTTTTGCTTGAGTTCACTTGCAACCTATTCTTCTTGTAAGCAATTTCAAACAGTTTTGCTGATTCTTGCTCTATTTCTTCACTATCTCCAATCAATACTGTATCATCTGCAAATGTCAACCATTCAACACGCTACTCGTTTTCTTGTCCCACAAATAGTGACCCACATTTGCTGGTCCATATTCTCACTTCGCATATCACTCCATCCATAAAGATATTTAAGTCTGAAACATATAACACCCTTACCTCAAACCCACTTTTGACACCAAACTAGTCGACCTCCGAGTAAATGTGTTATGCAACCCGTGCTTCACTTTGATTGTGAATACTTTTAATCCCTCATTGTAACTTACCCTTGGTACCTTATATTTCTAAAGTCATCATCAATGTGTCTCTATCAATTCTGTCATAAGGTTTCACTAGGTCTCCATACACCCTCTCCTCTGTGTAGTTCGCTTCGTATTGGTCCTGAAAAATGTGTTTTATAAATCTATTTTCTACCATACAGCTTCCTTGGTATACTAAAATGCTATATATACCCTGCTTTTTACAGCTACCTCTATCAACTTTACATTTAAACAACAGGGCAATTGTTTCATTCACTACTATGGAGCTTTTCCCTCGTCCATGCATACCATACAAACCTTTGTTAGCCAGTCATTCATACTATCAGAACAGTAACGAGCTTCTTGCATGTAATGCTATCAATTCCTCTGGTCACTATTCTTGACCCTCTTAACTGTCCTCATTACATTCTCAACAATCACCTCTACAAGAATCTCAAACCTGAATTAAACCCGTCTAGTCTTGCATCTCTCAACTCTTGCCTTTACCCTATCCTCCAATTATAAGAAATGTTCAGCATACACTCATTGGCGACCCAGGACTGCAGTCACTTCAATCAGCATCTCTCCATTTGCATCCTTTATTCCGAGATCCATTTGTTCATTCACATTTCCCGTTGCTTTTACTTTCAGGCAGATCGACATTTCAATTTCCTTCATGCTCTTGTTCACCTTCTTCCCACTACTTTTACTACTTACTTTCTTTTTCTTCTCTTACCTCTCGACTGGGCTATCCGTCTTCCTGCATGCCTGCATATGATCCCATTTGTCATGCAACTGCAGATCTGTCGCATTCTTTCTCTCATTAACCTTTCATTTTCTTCCATATATTCTCATCAACTAAAAAACTCCCTTTTGGTTAACATATATGAAAATATATTAATTCCGAGGTAGAGCGAATTAGATATTAAAGGACATTTATAGCTTAAAGCGTGTACATATATATATATACATACTATATATATATATATATATATATATATATATATATATATATATATATATATATAGTGTAATACGTATAGTTACATAAGGAGCTCCTTTTTCAAATCTAACGAAACAGTTAAAATTGTCCTGAGAGAGAGAGAGAGAGAGAGAGAGAGAGAGAGAGAGAGAGAGAGAGAGAGAGAGAGAGAGAGACCCTTCCTTGCATACACTTGTGGGTTAAATTTCTTGGGATCATTATACAAAGTAATTCAGTATTTCCATACATAAGACTACCTTTTGTTAGCTATGACCATAATGCACCAATTTTTTTTTATTTTCATTATAATTGTCTATTACTCCATTATTCAAATCAAACTAATGTTGCATAAGGTCATCCAGTACCAATAGTTAATATTGACTTCATAATAACAAGGAGAATTATTACAGAAGACTGAGGATTACAGGGCAATTGAGATAGTCAGTTTTAATTACAAAATTGAAAGAAGACAGACGGACGGATTGGCGTTTGGGGTTTTGGGAACGAACAAGAATGGATAATCCCTTTTAGAGATGATAATGGAATTCTTAAATGTCAAGAATGCATGATTCTGAAACCGGATGACACACAAAATAATATACTTAGAAAAGGGAAAAATGTCATGGCGTGTTTGCTTAGTGAAGTCACCGATGGCTGATCTCATCACCATCCAAAGGAATAGTCCGATTAGGTGGTTGCATTAGCGAAAGTAAGCATTGTGAGCGTGAACTGCTAGAGTATCTTTTATGGTCTACATTTAGCAAAACTGGGACTTTTAGACCACCATTTCTGGTCTGGCTAAAGATAAAAAACAATGATAATGGTCCCTCAACTATCATCCGTGAAATATATTATACAAGAAAGGTCTAAGCTCATTCAAAATGCCATCAACAAAAACTATTATTATCACTGTACGTAGTCTAAAACACGTAAATCCTGAAGTTTATGTATGAAAGCCTGTTGGAACACGTCAAATCCAGCACTCGAATCAGTTCGAACAACTCTGAACTTAGAACCATTATAAAGGGTATCACATGTACAACTGGGTCTGAACTAAAACGACTTCACAAGTTACAGCCCTGTGCATAGTGGTTTTTAGGATGCAATTTATGCAAATCTAAAGTATAGATCCACTTTTATGCAATCTTACTGGGTACAGAAAAATGAAGATTTATATATACTGTGTTCAACGTTTATACAACCCAACTGAATAGATACTGTATTAAATTTTTTCCGCTAATCTAGAGACGTGCTACTATAATAACACAAAGTGGTTTGAATAAAACCTTAGACTTTTTTTTATTAAATAAAAAACGTAGTACTTTTATTATTAAATAAAAAAACGCAGTACTTTTTTATTAAATAAAAAACACAGTACTTTTTATATTAAATAAAAAACACCAACTGTGAAGGCTATAAAGGTATTTTTAATGCACTTTGCGAGAAGGGCAAGTTTAGTGAAAGTGACCATAGTTCACAGGTATTAGGAAGAGAAGCATTGCCAGAAGACTGTTTAGTCTCGGGAGCCCTATGAAGGTATGCTCAGCTTTGTCCGTGGGGCTGGTCAAGAGTTTGCTATCATTAAGAGGAATGGAGACTGTTGTCGAAAACTAATGATGAAACGTTTTAACTTGGTTCCCGAATTGAAGGCAAATGCATTTCTTCTAGGTTTATTTTTAAATCAATATAATTTCTCTTAGCAAAGCTCTCTATTCAGTTTAAGGTGACTTTGGTAGCTCAAACGATTGCAATTTCGTCTCGATAGGCTGAATTTGTCAACTCATCATGTAATCTCTTACTTTTACCTTTCAACCGATACGATCAATGGTTTGGATTTTGGTATTTCCCTTACGTAGTCCAACTCTATATCCTCCTGGATTGGAGAGGTATTCACTTCGGATAACTTCCAAACTGTACAATCTCCTATGGTTGAAACATCTCTTAAAACTAAATCTATTACAACACCAGAAATATCTAAAATCGAACATCATAGTCCCTTACGACTTCCGGATGCATAATTTTCCGTGATTTTTATCCTTTGTTTTTATATCTTGATTTCTTGAAAGTGCCACCATAAAAAAAAGTTCTGAGGGAGAGGAGGCTGCGTAATCCAGACTAGCAAGAAACTGCAAAGAACCAGTGTTCAACAAAAAGTCATTTGAGGATAAAAGACGGAGAAGAAAAAACAAAACCAACATGGGATACTGCAACAACTAGTAGGTGACACAAATCTTATCTATGACAGAGGATTGTATAGTAGTGACATAAGTTGTCATTAGATGGACGAGAGTCAGAGTATAAATATGAAAATCTCCGTTGCCGTTGAATGAGGAAAAGAACCGTATTTATGAAGATAAAGGAAATTATTTCATTGTAAACAATTACTAATGAAATATTGCAACCACGGTGGTTCACTAAATGCAAATGGTATTTTCATTAGAGACATAAAAATACACGAAAATATAATTTCATAATTCAATAATAGAAAATGTAAAAAATGTCTATCAATACCGAACCTTTAACCTGACCAATTTAGCCCTTCTTAAGGAACTGTCACATTATTGCCGATAATTTTTCTACATTTATTTATTCATTTACTTATCTATTTATTTATTCATTTTGCGCTTTCCCCAATCAAAACTAATGGACACGGCTCCCAACGCTCTGGAAGCCCCTGAGAGTCACTGCGTGAAAACCCAAAAATAGTCTTAATCCATATATATATAGATAGATAGATAGATAGATAGATAGATAGATAGATACATATATATATATATATATATATATATATATATATATATATATATGTGTGTGTGTGTGTGTGTGTGTGTGTGTGTGCAATACGACATGCCGATTCAAGGAACATGGAACACACAAATAGACATGAAACGATAAATCAGCGGACATGTGCTTGCGTCACGACAACAAGATTAAAATTGCACGTATCAAAAGTCTTGGAAGAAAAAGGGGACGAAGAAGGCAAATAAATGTAAGAAGTGCAAAATACAAATACTACACAAGGCAAGCGAAGAGTGGCCTCCAGACAAACTCTAGCAGAGCATTTACCTTCGTCACAGCCAGAGGCTTACAACCCAATAATTTAACACTCATTTGACGGCCATATACATAACCACTTTACGGATCTGCTATGGCTCTCGACTTCGCCATTTGGCCAATAATGATAATAATAATAACTAACCCCCCCCCCCCCGTTTTTTTTTTTTAAATCTGGTGCTGTCGCCCACCGCAAATGCCGCGGTATTTTCGTGCGTGTTCCCTGGCGATCGAAGAGAGAAGACTGCTGCATAAGACTCCGGAGACGTCGCTTTTGAAACCTCTCGTTGGGTTTTAGGTGGAGCAATAACGTCGTTACTCTCTGTCTGTGACAACTAAAGGAACTCTAGCTCTGTTACGGCTGCTATGATGACTCCACTGCATTAGGTAGGTAGATGCAAGCTTTTTTATGATACGTGCTTGCACGTATCATAAAAAAAACTTGCATATGATTTTTGTTGAAATTTAAGTTATATAAATAGTAATAGTACCTCGTAGCTACTACTTTTGCCAACAGTAACTAAAATCAGAGAGAAAAACCAAGGCACCAAGTTAATAACATGGCGACATCATCTAAATACTATAAAAAATATTGCTCTGGTTGATAATATTTTATATTTTCTTCCACTCTTCTTTAGTTTCCTTCTTCTCTCTCCTACTCTCTCTCTCTCTCTCTCTCTCTCTCTCTCTCTCTCTCTCTCTCTCTCTCTCTCTTCTGCTAGATTTTATTCACCTTTCATGCCAAATTAACGCAAACAAAAATGGATCATGATGTGTTTCTCTCATCTCAACTCCCCCCTTCTCTCTCTCTCTCTCTCTCTCTCTCTCTCTCTCTCTCTCTCTCTCTCTCTCTCTCTCTCTCTTCTGTAATTTTCGATTTTTTTATATGATTTTAATTATAGATTAAGCTTCTCATTACTGGTCGGGAGATAAACCTCAGTAGCACTTGCGATAAGGTTTTGTTTTCAGAATCTAATGTTTTTTTCTGTAAACAGTGTTTTTACGTAAATAACTAATTATTTACACTTTTACTTTTGAAAGCAACGTTTGTCCAAACAATAAGAATAAATATTTCAACTTGGCTCCAATCCTTATTCCTATTCCATTCATTATAACAGAAATTTTGAGATGATGATAATAATCAACTTGGCTCCAATCCTTAGCCATATCCCATTCATTATGGCAGAAAGTTTGAAAAATAATAATAATAATAATAATAATAATAATAATAATAATAATAATAATAATAATAATAATAATAATAATAATAAAAATCCTCATAGTAGCACGAGTCTTCAAATGGAGAAACAAATCCACAGTTATATAAATGTACATAGCTTTCGGGAATCTGTTCGGTTCCTCTTATCAATCATGTTTCTCCAATAATAATAACAATAATAATAATAATAATAATAATAATAACTCTTCTATTGACGTATGACTCATACACGATATCAAATATCTACTCGCATCCTGAGACCTTCGAATATGAATTTTTCGCGCATCATTTATCATTTACAATTACTCGATGCTTTCAACAACAGACGTTAACCCCTCGTATCAGTTTCAAGGTCTGCTTTACTTACAACTCAATAAATGGCCTATTCTTATCACATACAACATGAATGACCAATTTAACGACAACGGGAATAACCTACCAACGGGAGTACTTTACTAACTATTGCAAAAATGCGTCTTCTCTTTTGCAATTTTACCCTTCAACAAAATCACATATTCAAAAGTGCTTCTGCGCAGCTTCTCTAAGGCGTACTACCTTGGGTATTAAAGCCTTAAGCATGTAGTTTTAAAGCGCTAAACAGTATGAAAAAATTCGCGAAATAAAGTTTGACCACTCGTCCGTTCATCAATCTGAGGTCATAATCAAATTTCGGAAGTCATTAATTCAATCAAATTAACATTCACTGCAAAGTAATCCAATAGTAGAAATTAACTTTGAAAAGTTCATTCGACTCCAGTATCTACTGACAAACAGCCAATCAGAATCTTATCCCACCTAAAAATTGATCTATCAAGTAATTACAGGTAGAGGAACTTAAAATCAATATTTGTCTCTTTGCTCTTCTATATTTACTACACTTCCCAGGTGGATTAATAGGCTACAGTTACACACACACACTGACACAGACAGACGCATACACACAAAAAGCTCCAATTACCACTGGCTTAAAAACTTTTCGATTTCTCCCCTTCTTTCTTTCCCCCCCCCCCCCCACCTTCCCCATCCACCTTCCCCATCCACCTGCTACGCTTCCCCGAGCCTCATTCCCACAAGCCTTTCCAACAACCGCCCCCCGCCCCCACCTTGTCAGAGAAGGCGGCAATAGCATTATTTACATCTGCATGCAATCTCGCCATTTTTACCGCGCGCATTCAGTGGTGTGGGCACGCGAATTGCTCGAACCATTGTTTTTGCGCCAATTATCATTTTTATGCGCCATCCTTCATGACACTGGCGAGATGCGACTCTTTTGTACTGGGATATGTGACGTGCAAGGCACTACTCCCCCCACCCCTTGCGCTCTGTCTCCCCCTACTGCATAAAGGGAGAAGTGGAAGGCCGGGGGAGAGGGAGGGGAAGGGGCAAAGCCGGGGGAAGGGAATGAGGAGTAGGGGACGGAGATCCTTAGGACATAAATCCCTCAAAATGGGCAAAAGCGCTTTCACGTCACCGGAGTAATGCTTCCTTCATCAACCTTTCCCCATTCCTCTTTCAACGCCTTCCCCCTCTGAGTTTCCTCCCCTTCCTTCTGCGGTTCCCCTTCTCAACTGGCCCCCGCCCCCTCACACCCCCCAATCTCTGTCTCTCTCTGTAGCTTCTCCAAGGCTTTTATTCGCCTTTCATGCCAGATTAACGCAAACAAAACAAATGGATCATGATACGTCTCCATGGTGTTTTTCATCACCTCTCTCTCTCTCTCTCTCTCTCTCTCTCTCTCACTAGCAACCTGAATTTATTCGATTCTTGTGTAAGTGACTTTTTACTTTCATTGGAGCTATAGTTGCTTACTGCAGGTTGACAGATGGTACTCCAGTACAAAATTTGACGGTAAAGTTCCGTTTCCTATAACTTACATTTCACCTGTAAACAATTCTTTACGTAAACAACCAATTGTTATACAGTCACTTACGAAAGTATTACTTATATAGCCTGTCAGGATTATTCCATTTTAGTTGCTAAGGTAATTTTACTTAATTTGTTTTCGGACTAATGTCTGGGCACTAATTCTAAATTCATTGTATGCACAAGCCTTTTACAAAGTGCACTTACTTTTAAGCGTAAAAAAAGAAATTACTTTTCTAATTTTGTAACAGCCACAGAAACGCACGCAGTAATACCAGTCACCTTAAAGTTCGTCCAACTGCGTGTCACCCAGTACACGTCGGCCATTTATCGCATATATGTCACGAACAAGTTGAAAACGTGTGACCGTAGAACCATAGAAAATTAATCTTTTTGGCAAATGATGGATAATCGTATGAAGCACTGAATAGCATAACCAGAGAGACACTGGGTAATCGTATGAAGCACTGATTATTATAACCAAAAGAATATTGGGTAGAAGCACTGAATGGTATAACCAAAAAGATATTGGGTAATCGTATGAAGCACGGATTAGTTATTGCCAAAAAGACATTAACTCATACTCAACCTGTTTGTTAAGTGTGTGCCGTAAGTTTTTGACGTGTACTTAAGACAGTTTTAATTTTAGTGCGGGGGCACCCTTGCGCACGTTCGCGCAGATACACACAATTATATATATATATAATTATATATATATATATATATATATATATATATATATATATATATTATATACATACACACACTTGCCATATACATACATACATACACACACGTACCTACACACATACATACATACACAGTCACAATGGCCCGGCACACCACAGACGCTATAAACTCTAATTTATGCCTTTAATCAAATTAAGTTGAAAATTACTTGCCTAACGAGAGAGACATCTCATCGCCGGTAATTCGTCTCTTCTCACCGAGAAAGAGGAGGAAGAAGGGGGAGGGGGTCCGAAGCCCCGTCCCTCTCCATTTTGGTAACCATAATAAAGTTAAGTATCTACCTCAGCAGGGGATCTCTACCTCTCTGAGGACAGGGCAGAGGTGAGGAGGAGGAGGAGGAGGAGGAGGAAGCTAGAGCGAGAGGTAGGAGAAGAGGACAATAAGGGTAGGGGAGGAGTTGGAGGGTGGCTAGGGAGACAGTATAGATCCTGGGGTGAGGGTGGGAGGGGGGAGGGGGGGAGTCAGGGAGGTCTTCATCATAAAATATCAATCTGCTTAAAAGCTTCATCCTGTACTTACGCCAGGAAATTATACCTGCTCAGAAAAGAGGGAAAAATCTCTCGGGGTAATTTTCCTGTCTGACCACATCGTGTGGAAAATGTGGCAAATGTCGACGCTGACCAGCTTGCTGGACGATTATTTTTACAGCCCCGATTCTCGGCCATCCACATTACGCCCAATCATGCAACTAGCGGGAAAGAAATAAAATGGAGGAAAAAAAATGAAAACGGAGGGAGATGGGGGTGGGGGACGGGGATAACGACAAGGAGGGATAATGGTGTAAAAGAACGGTGAAATTTGTTTGAGGATTTCTCTGAAGGAAACGACGGTATCTTATCTTATCTTATTTTTCTAAAGGATATAATTTGTGCTACATAAAATTTGGCAAAGACACACATGACATGGTATACGATTATATCACTCAAAACCTGTGGTTTTGAGTGCTATAAATCATGTGTCAGAGTTCTCTCTCTCTCTCTCTCTCTCATATATATATATATATATATATATATATATATATATATAATATATATATATATTGTATATATACACACACATTACATACATATATATATGTACAATATATATATACACACATACATACTATATATATATATATATATATATATATATATATATATATATATATAAGGAAAGAGAGGTTTATTTATACTTTTACATATTTATACATGTGTGTATGTATGTATATAAATAATATACATATTTATAAGTAACAAAGTACAAACATACATACCCATACACAAAAAAACACACGGCCAAAAAAACCACCAAACACCATCAAAAAAACAACACACCCCACACACCACACACCATATACTATACTATTATATATTATATATCATATATATTGATATATATATTATATATATAATAGGAAAAAGAGAGGAGAGAGAGACGAGGAGAGAGAGAGAGAGCGAGAGAGAGAGAGAGAGAGAGAGAGAAACGGTAAACCAAATGCGCCCAACGGTAAAAGACATGGACTTTTCCAACTCCACAGGCAAAATGTATGGATCACTGCGGTCGACTAGCGTCAATGATACCAGAGAAAGACACCGGAAGTATCGTTATCCAGTGAACGAGCGAACCGACCTTCTGGTCCACGAACCGCCGCGATGAGCTGAATGAAAAGTCCTCCTGGTTGAGTCGTCATGAAACTACACCAAGTTGCAAATAGCGCGTCGACGTCGATAACGTGAAATTACTGGTATATCAAAAAATTCTTACCATATTCCAGTTGGAATTGGGTAGAATAGAATAGAATAGAATAGAACAGAAATAGAGAATTTAGGCCAAAGGTCACGGGCTGGGATCTGTAAGGTCAATCAGCGTGAGACCGAAATTGACATTGAAAAAATTTGCAAGCTGTAACAGGGAGAAAACTTCGCAGTTGCAGTTGCACAATGAATTAATTATTATGAGAGAATGGAAAGTAAGATGTAAAAGAGAGAATATGAAAGGAAGTACAGTAAAAGGAACGAAAAGGGCTGATGCTAGGGACAGAAGGAACGCTGCAATGAACATTTAAGTAATGTCTACAGTGCATCGCATGGGGTGCACTGACGGTGCTACCGCCACTCCTGGAACCAGTTGGTGTACCACAACACAATCTTCCCAACAAACAATAAATCAACAAAATACACACCAGCAGAGAAAAATGCTTCGCTCCAACTCTGACATGCCTGAAGAATCTAATTTGATGTCGGCCTATATACATATATAGTCTATATATATATATATATATAATATAATTATAGATATATATTAAATATATATATAGATATATATTTATAATATACATATATATAATTTATATAGACTATATATATATAAATAAATTATAAAATAATTATATAAATAAATTAAATAAATATATATATATAATAATATATAATATAACCTATAAATTTTGAGAATAAGTACTATCAGCACCTTTTTAAGTTCTAAAAAAAATTTTCTTACGTAACTCAATGAAATCATACATCAGTAACTTTTCCGAGATGGGAAACTAAAATCCTGCGTTGTGCCTTATTTACATGTACGAGTGATGTATACGAGTAAACATGATTTAGGAGAATGGGGAAACGTGAATAAATAAAAATAAAAAAACCATTTTGGAAATGGCAATCTTTTAAAATTGAAAAGTACATGTTTCACACCACGATGACTTCAGTTATTGGGGAAATATAAGGCAAGAAACGGTATAACTTGTCTACGCTTCTTTTTCATTTAGAGTTATCATTTTCCACGCTAGAAATCAAATGGCAATAATGCTGAATGCGCTCTCTCTCTCTCTCTCTCTCTCTCTCTCTCTCTCTCTCTCTCTCTCTCTCTCTCTACGCTTCGGTGAGACAAATTAAACTTATTCAATTTATTTTACTATTCCTCATGGTTGGTATCCACAAGTAAAATAAAATAATTTTTTGTATGTCCTTTAATATAAAAGAAAACGAAGTACACATCAATACATAAAGAACTCCGTTAATCCTTTAAATTGGATAATACTATTCAGAATATCTAAATTAAATTAATGATACACATCGTAAGCCCTTTGTTTACCAACAAAGAGACCAAGGAACTGAACTAGGTGTTCTTTGGGGCAGCCTTCCGTTCGGAACAGCAACAAGGAAACCTTAGTTGGATGAAGCAGTGTTTCTCCATCTTTAGCAAGATATATGGCAATATATCCCTGACAAGTGTTGTTAATTGTCGCTTGATTCTGTTTAAGAGACGATCAAAATGTAACATTTAATGAGTAAAAAGTACAGTAATAACATGCATTCTAAGAACACCATCGTATAGCAGGATCGTATATAACAGAAAGTTGAGATCCAATATAGATCACGCAAAAAACAGGGCCAATATAACAGTAAATAAACACGAGGCAAATCCACGAAAATAAAAACTAGTTAAAACCTGAAGCGATGATAAAGCAAACGTTCACAAGGACAGGATGAAAAACTTAACAGCAGTCACGCAAAAGCCCAGACGTCTTACTTTGAGCTTAAGGAAAATTGGCCAAGATGCAACCGATTTGAATCCTGCAATAAGAATACGAATTTCTCTTTATACCTGCTGTCGTCACTTCAGCCTTAATTTTGAAAAAATCCCAAGACTAATGCGAAAATAAATGGTAATGGGGAATAATCTCTCTCTCTTTCTAACGATACCATTCGTGTAAAAAAGAGAGAGAGAGAGAGAGATCGCGGTGAATGTAAGGCAAATCTTCAATTACCGGTCTTACATAATGCTATACATCGTAAAGAAATAAATCTAACGATGTGGATTTCTTGAAGAAATTGCACATTATTCTGTGACATTGCGGTCGGACGACAGGATATTCGTGCTTGCATAATTGCACGTGTAAAAAAACAAGCTGCTTTGTTTGGCAAGGATTCTTTATTTGTTCCAGCATGCAAGACACGACGCAGCAGATCAAGAGGCAAAGAGAGTCGTTGCGAAAAGTAATACGCGTCGGAGGATGGAAGCAGAGATGTCATAGGTCACAGGGAAGTTTGTCAATTATAACAGCATTACAATTTTAACATTTTACGATTGTTGACGGTTTGCTGCGATTTCGTATTACGTCATCTTCACTTGAAAGAGACGCCGCTACACACGCCGCAGGTTTCTCTCATCATAAAGAGAGATTATAGAGAATAAAACAAACTTCCATTAAAAATGAGCGATCGTATATCCGGAAGCGAAACTTCTGATCCCAATCCCGGAAACCTGATTTTTTTCCCCCCAAATGGAAATCCGGAAAGAGACTCTTATCACAGGAAAATCAACCGCCGATGATATTTCATGTAACAATACAACTGAAATATATATCCTCTTCTATAGAGTTCATATCATTACGTGAAAGACCCTCTTTGAGAGCCCATAACAGTTAAGACATTTTTTTTCGTCACAAACACGTCAGTCAATTTTACAGTTTGCAACTATTACACATTCTACGCTAAAGCAAGATATAATTTAACACCGAGGAATAAACGTGTAATATGTTAATACATTATGTGAAGAAAACGATACTAGATTTTTTAATAAACCCACAAACGCGTCTCAATATAATACCTAGAAGAAGAAATCTCCATAAACACGCCTTGGTTACGTGCATCTTGGCATCCAAATTTTATGCACGAGAAACTTCTAAATTTAAGAAAAAAATATTTAGATAGATTACTGAATGTTAAATTCAGATACAAGTTCGTAAAATTCCAAATGAACTGCAATGTCATGAACATCTATTAAATCACAACCTATAGCAATACATGAAAGTAGAATAACTTGTTATTTAAAGCTATTAATATATTCACTTCATATACACATGAAGTAACCCCAAAAACATAAAAAAATAACAATTTCTGTATGTTAAATTATAAAACATATCGATATGAAAAAAAATTAGCCAATGAATAATGTGACTACAAAGTTGAAACAACCATAAAGTTGATAAGAAAATTAAAGCAAAGCAAATATCATCTGCATTGGAAGCAAAATACAACGTAGGGTTTCTTGTTCAACTCGCATATCATTTAGATAAGGAAAGAAAAGCATCAATTTTCCAATAAAAAAAAAAGAAATTAAGATATAATATAATTATAATAATGAAAGGAGAAAATTCCCAGGGATTTTTCGAAACCCGCCGCATCCTAATCGCCCTAAGAATATGGTTTTACTTCAACATCCTAAAATCGGGGGTTGTGTCAAAAGCATTTTCTTTGATGTTTCTTACCTTAGTCTGATCCCTCTAAAATTGTAGTCCAGCATGTATACTTCTCATACAAACTTCCAATGTCCTGAGGTCATGGATCGTGACATTATGGGTTGTATTTTATTCTCCATGGCAACATGCAGCTGAAGGTCTTTCGACACGCTTGCCCCTCAGCAAATATGGTAGTTGGCATAGGACAAAGAATTGATCATTGTGCTTTGAAATTGTATAGTAGAGAGAACTGAGGACGACAGACTGGTAAGCGATAGTATAATTGACAGCAAAAGGTTTGAGATGCGTAGCAGGAAGAAAACCTCAAAGTTGCACTATGGATCAAGTGTTAGGAGAGGGTGGAAGGTAAGATGAAGAAAGAGAATATGAAAGGAGGTACTATAGGGGCCGAAGCCACACTGCAACTAACCTTAAATTATGCCTACATTGCACTACATGAGGCCCACTGACGGCACTGCCCCCTTACCGGGAATAGTATAATTGAGGCACGTTAAACAGAAGAACGATATGAAGACCTGAGAAGGATGAAACGATGGCATAAAATGGGTAATGGTCGAGGAGTGACTTAGAAGTCCAGAATAACTGAGTACATGGGGCAGTGAGTGCAGGGGGTCTGACGCTCACTAACGTGCCTCCTTTGTCAGTGTATGAAGTGGCTAATGTTGCGGCGTCGTGGAAAGCTTCTGCACAGAAGGTTCATCCGTGATTTGGTTGTCACAACTGAGTGTGGCCGTGAATTTTGTGCTGCGTTCCCTCAGGAGTCGTCCCCCATTACAAAAAAAGATTAAGAATATATATATATATATATATATATATTATATATATATATATATATATAATATATCTGTTTATATACTTATCTTAAAACGGGATACATTGTGAGATATCCCTTTTACATTGTGTTGAAATGATGCGAGTTGATAGGAGATTGAGAAGAGTTTCAGAAGTTTTAATGCTAGACAAACAAAAGCTGTATTCCTAGATGCGTTTATTTTGACGGTAATGTCGACTGTTTGGGCTCGAGTGATATCCTGTGAAGAAGCAACATTTCTTCAGAGGTACTGCAAATGAAATACTTTTCTCAATGATCTCAACGAAGTGAATCGCAGACTTGATTGATTGAGAAAGTTTGATACAGTAATCTTCACTTGTTCCCTCAGAAACAATTCGACCCAATGATACCCCAGATTAGAGAAACACACCATTTTGGTATTCAGGGAATACTCTATAATTCCTGCAAGAATACTAGCGAAAAACATGCAGTGAGAACAGAATTCACAGGCTATTCCTCCATGTCAGGTAGGCTACTCCTACATTTCTTCCTTTGTTCTCATATACTGCACAAGGTATACCTGAAAGGATATTTCTTTTTAATCACCAACGAAAAGGCGAAAAATGGACCTCCCAATTTCCCGAAACTTCGACAGAGCTATTTCGCATACAGCAAACGCGCTCGACTTTGAAACTCCCACGATGAAATAAAAATGCATACTTATCAAGGCATGAAATGACTGCGTAATCAACAGAATGCATAATCTATTCGCCAAGCTAAAATAATTATAATTATACGAAGCATCAATTAAGCGCGGGTTCACACAAACAATAAACATGTTGAGCGCATGTCATTTTTAATTAGCATTTCTGCGCTTTTTAAATCACATGTCATAACCATGAGACAGACAAAGAATGGAGTTTCAGTCACTCACTTCAAGGGGACATCACTACACCGGAATATGCTCCAGAGTGAAACAAAAATCAGCAAGAAAAACAAGTGTCTCGACCAAAGAAAGTCCAGTCTCTCTCTCTCTCTCTCCTCTTTCTCTCTCTCTCCATTTACATCCTCTTCCCCAGTCTTCTTCTTTTTGTCTTTTTGGCCAACATCGCATGATTTCGTTAATGGCCTCGCTGAGTAACACAACAAAAATACCTGGAGCAAACGTCACACTTCGTCTCTCTTCCCCTTCCCTACACTTTTCCAGGTCCGTATTTATTTCTGATATTCTTTATTCTTCATTTCCCCTTATCCTTCCTTCACATTCCCCGTTTCCTCCTCTTCCTCCGTCCCTCCCCTAAGCCCCGCGATGCCTGGTCACCCAACCCTCCAGCCTCATCCGCTTCCATAGCAAAAAAAAAAAAAAAAAAAAAAAAAAAAAAAAAAAAAATGTTATGCAGTGCATTAAGTCTGACAAAATACATTCTACACTTTCTGTCAGCTTAATGCATTATTTTTCTCTTTTCTGTTTTTGTTTTGCCTTATCCCCTGGCAAGCACCCCAGATTCTGTGCACTGTCAAGACCTTTGTGCTCTTGAGGGAACGACGCTCACGTGGTGTCTGACAATAATCACTGGGTGGTTTAGTTGGCCTTTCTTTCTCTCACTCTCTTTCTCTGTCTCTTTCTCTCTGTCTCTTCCTGATATATAGTATACACAAGTGACCCCTGATATCACAGTTCTTTTATTTTGGTGCGCTGTTCTTCACTGCAAAATTACCGGTTTCATTCCAGAAAATCACCTAAACTAGAAAAGGAATATATATTGACATGTTTAAAAATTTTTTTTTTTTCTTTTTTTTATATATAACATGTATGTATGGTAATAATAATTATATATATATATATATATATTTATATATATATATTATATATATATAATATATAATATATATATATATTATATAATATATGACATACCGAATAATCTTCCTAAACGTAATTGCTTACATAATGTATTCCCGAATCTTAATCATTTCTGGAAGCTTTATATAAAGGAGGCGATTCCAGGTTACTCAAGGATCGATCCCTCCCCCTTGTGGGCAATTACACATTTTTTTATGGGCATGTCTGAGTAGGGAAATGCTTAATCAGGGGGACTGCTATACTACTTAGAAAGAGAGACATCTATTTGTATAACAATGAGAACGCGAAAAAACCACGTTGACACTTAGAGATGTTATTCATTGAAATTATACAGTTATACAATAGAAAGCTCTCCCAGAAAACTGTATAGTTACATCCTCTTCTTGATAATAATGAAAAAACTAAAAACGGCAAGACCGGAAAGAGAACCTACCACAACTGTGAGCATATCTAATGGTTTAGTTGAGGTTTTTCCCCCCTGAACTGCTCGTGAGCCGTCAGTTACTGCTTTGCAATAACATTGTCATTTTTCTTGACCATGTTACTCTTATTTCACACCTTACTTTATTTATCTTGATATACTTCAATTTTGTGCAGATGCATTAATATGTCGTAGCGACGTTCACGTTCACAAAAAATCATTCAAGTCAAATCATCAAAGGAAGGATAAACATACGAAACCTCTGCCTCAAATTTAATCCATTCCAGCTTCATAAAGATTCTTTTAGGTCAGGATTTTCAATGTCGCTACTGGTATGTTCATGCTTTTGAATTTCTCTTTACCTCATCAAGCATCTCTGGCTAATACAGATTTCTCTCCATCAGGTCCAATTACGGCGTCACTGTTGACTGTCCTAGTGAGCTGTGACCAACAGAAATGGCCGAGACGGTTAAATGGGGTCAACAAAAGAATGCGCTCTTCAGCGGCAAGAAAATATCCACATGCTGTGTGACCTCTGGTATTTGAGGGCGAAGTTCCCCTTGAAGGCCACCCAGGGCACGTCCCTTGACTTTGATTGACCATTGGTGAAACAATTGCACTTCAGTTTCAGACGACACAAATTTAAAAGCGAGATGGTTAACTTCTGGCAATAAATCTATACCTAAACTCCTATATATGTATAAACATTTATATATAAACATTTTAAGGAAAGTGTTCTTTTGACCAATCCAGCTTTGCTTTGGAGGTGCTTCTGATTCGCTCGTCCACTCGCATCCAAAAGGCCTCCTTTTTGCTACACGAGACAGGACATCCGATCTCTTACTTCCAAAGAATATCTGTCCATCAGTCTGCCTGTCTGTCCTGGATTCCTATTGTCTCCTCGTACGCCACTCCCTCACACACAGGGCATACACGCAAAAGGGAAATACGCCTGTAGAAGGATTTCATATACAAAGCTGATGGCCGTGCTTTCAAAGGCGGAGGTGCATTCCCTAATTTTGCTTTTGTTCCTGAGGGGAGCAGCGTAAATGCGTCTGAAGAGGAGGCCTTGGTAGACAGGTTCACAAGACAGTGCTTGAAAAACGCGTTTTTCTTTTTTTCTTTTTTTCATCTTAATATAAACGTGTGGCGTATTCAAGACAGTACACTTAAGAGAAATTCGGTTACAAAATACGTTATAATTATGCATAATGAACATCTACACTAACAAAGTGAGAATGGCTTTAGGTTTAGTAGCCATAACTGAATGGTTTACCCTCGTATATCACTCAAGGGGAAAAGGACGATCCTGAAAAAACTTTGAAATTGCAACACAAAACTGAATTCAAAGTTCGGCTGTAGAGTTACTGTAGCATCATTAGTTGCAGTCCATTCAGTATTCGCAAACAACACGACTTTGCAAATAAAATTGGAAAATATGAATTACTGGTATAACCAAATCACAAAAAAAAAACTTCCACAGCAAGGAATGCTTAAACATAAAAAATATGCATAATAATCGACCTGTGAGTAACCAAGCTTGCAATAGAAAATAAAAAAAATAAAATTCTATCTTTCAAAAAAAAGGAAAAAAAAAGACTAGACGCTAAACAGAAAGTGTGGAGAGACGGAAAAATCATAAGAGGAAACCAGAAACCAAAAAGAAAATTATAAGGGAAACGAGGCAGCGATGAAAAGAGGGAATGCGTCGAAAGGAAGCGAGAAAGCGAGAGAAAAAACAAAATAAAAAAAATCCATGCAAGGAAAGAAAGAGACTCTGATACGACGGCGCCACTCCGCGTAAAACATATTTTCGACATTTTCTCTTCCGTATTGGTCGTTCTGGGAGGTATATCATTATTATTCACCGTTGACAAAAGCACCCGAAATATACAGAGAAAGAAAGAGGGAGGGGAAAAAAAGTAAGAGAAAAGATATTAGTTTATGATACACGGGACCCAATACTTATCGTTCATTACCGTATTGGATTGCAGTAAAACACACGTTCTTCCCTTACCGTCTGGGTCATTACCTTAATGAAACAACATTATCATAATAAAGGGGAAAAATGAGGATATACGTATATACATATATATATCTCTCTCTCTCCTCTACTGACTCGAATCGCTCCGGGCAGAAAATGACTCGAGATTTTCTTAGCTGTTTACAAAAAAAAAAAAAAAAAAAAAAAAAAAAAAAACTTCCAATATTCTTAAAAGTAACATTATGGGAAGACGCGCGCAGGGAGGAGGGCCGCAACACCAGAGAGTTTTAAATAATAATTAGTGAAATTGGACAACGCCGCTTTAGGAAGTTTATTAACTAATGGATTATTACCGAGTACTTAAACTCCTGCCTGATTATAAATTACTCGAAAGCAGTTAGGGCGATCAGAATGAAGGCCGATAAACACCCAGGGGAGGGAACACGCACATTTGCAGTTCTTCTCTCAGTAATGTTCTGTCAGTTTAGTGCACCAATGAAAGAATTTTACCCTTAAATATGCAAGATGATTATTTAATAAGTACTAATGACAGATTACTATACAATTGCTACATAAAAACTACACGTCAGGGTATGCGACATGGCTGATTATTGTGGCGCTCAGCTCTCGTTTGTACGGTCCATTTATGGGTCGCTTCCAGCCTACCCGCTACCGCTACCTGTACACCAAGTTATTAAAGGGGAGCAGCGTCTGCTCAAGTCGAGAAAAAGGGCGTAGGGCTAGCAACCTCACCACTAGCAACTCCCTAGGAAACAAGAAAGAATGTACTATTCTTGTACAACCCTAACCTTTGCCAACACATAACTATATATATATATATAAATAAATAAATAAAAATATATATATATATATATATATATATATAATATATATATATATATATATATATATATATATATATATATATATATATATGTGTTTTGTGTATAACTGAATCACGACAAAGTTAGGAACGTGATAAATCCATAAATAAAGATATATGCCACGAAGGAAAAATAAACGATGAAGTATCTGCGAGGCCTTTCGACGTTAAACGTCCTTTACTAAGCAGTAAAGGAAGTTTAACGTCGAAAGGTCGCAGATACTCCTTCACTTATTTTTCCTTCATGGCATATATCTTTATATATATATATATAATATATATATATATATATATATATATATATATGTACATACGTACATATATATATGAATATATATATATACATATATATATTATGTATAGATATATATATATA
>NC_087205.1:86505960-86513460 GCF_015104395.2 Macrobrachium nipponense
CGGTATTATTCGATGGGAGCGCTTATGAACTGATGCATATTTAATTTGTTGGTCATTTCGCAGTGGACGAATAAAAATGACTTTTCAGCATTCGGGTTTTCTTTCCTCTCTCCCTCTCTCTCTCTCTCTCTCGAGAGAGAGACAGGACGACTTTGTGTGATTAAGGGAAAAGTCAACAAATTTAAAATGACGAGGAAAAACAGACGGCTCTCCCGTAAGTTACACAAAAGATCTCCATCATTTATAATTTACGAGGAGGTTAGCTACTTGTGATCAAGCATATGGAAAAGCAAACAAGTTCACATGCAGCAGATGTGATTAGGAAAGTATTTTTATACCACTGCACTCGTGTACAAATACATTCAACCAAAGACGTTCGTGCTTTGGTGAGCAACTTTGTAAACGCTTTTTTTTCGCCATCAAAAACATTGATAAAACTGATATGTAAGTGAAGGTTAAAAACTTGAATCTTAAGAAAAATTTCTGTCTACAGAGAATGAGACGTAAAAGAAAGAGAAAGGAGAATAGGAGAAAAGATTTGCCTAAAACAAGAGCCCTGGAAGATAGAATAAAAAAAAAAATATATAAAAAAAAAAACAAGAGCCATAGAAGATAGTCACCTAACATAGGGATACATATAAGCACAAGCAGAAATAGTTAGCAGACCTATTCATTTTCCTGATCACATTCCTTGATGAATATATTCTGCATTTTCTTCCGTATGTTGAAATAGACTTTCTCATTTAATTTAGTCCCTCAAATGAAACCCAGGTGGCCTACCCGTATTAGCTTCCTGTGGAAATAAATGTATTTGCCAGTTTTTTTTGTTTCCTTCATTCGCACTGCCTTTGAGACATGATAGATAAAATCGAAAAAAGCGCATAATGACCGTCAAATAAGTAATGCTGAGACAGTTATTGCCGTCAGTAATAATTAACATCAAAATATTTACTTCCATATATATGCCACAAATACACACACAAATATTATTATACACACACCACACACACACATATAATATATTATTATATTAAATATATTAATTATTATAATATTTTTTTATAATTTATATATATAGATACATACACATATATACATATACATATATAGAATATCAAATATAATATGTATACATTTATTACACAATACAAAATAATCTAATATAATACTATATTTTATATATATATATATAGGTTATATTACATACACAAATATAATACTTATATAATATATTAGTGTGTATAAATGGAAGTAAATATTTATATATTTATACAAAAGACACAAAAGGGTTGCAATGAATACTAATGAACATAGAAATATTCACAAACGACGCACGAAACACCAGTTATTTCCTGTTTTAACCGATTATTACTGAGTCACGGGATATATCAAGATTATATAATAGCGAGAGAGAATTAGTAAAAGGTTCTTTATATTTTGTACGGGCTCGTATGTGTATGCTAGCATAGGTAATTATGCACAAACGCTATACACCCGTACATCACAATTATCATGAGCCCGTCACATGCAGTACCCAAAGACAAAACCATGATTTTTTTTACTAAATGGGAATTTCAAATCTAACAGAATTTTCATCTGAGTATTTTGCATACTTATCAAAGCTTCCGGGAAGATTCAATAGTATAATAAATGGGAAATTGTTTAAATACGAAATCCAACAATTAATAAAAAAAATAAGGACATTTTATTCCATTAGTATCATTCGACAATCACATCCTGGCAAACGTGATGATTCTGAAGCCTTCTTTTAGTGAGTGGTTCAGCATCTATAAAACTCGTCCTGCGATGTTGCAATGATCTTGAATATAACATTAACCGACGAGACGGAACCAACATTGGGGATCTGTCCTCCAACCGTGAATCATTATTATTTTCTCCATAGTTTGGCGAGAAAACCAGACTTAAAAATTCTCACTAAACATTTTCTACACACAAGAATCGCAACAGATAATGCATTCGTTCGAAAATTCTTAAGCACGTTGCCTAAAAATAGAGGCGGATAAAAATGATGAAAATAATACTTTCCCTTGAATTCATGCTCCATCTTTTCCACATTAACGTTCTTTGAAAGCGTCATCGACTAGATTTGTCGAAAATGCACGTGATATATCTAACACTGATCCTCATTCTTGCATCGGGATATAGGATTTCCTCTATTTAAATGTAGATAAGAGTTATTTCATAAGCCCTAGAAAAGCTTATCATTCCATTCTAGATATATACAATTTGGTAAACCTGGCTCCAACGCCTGGTAAGAATATTGCGTTAGGATTCTTTTATTTTTCTTTTTTTCTTTTACATTCTGGTCTCCCGTTAGCACAAAAAATTCAGTGGTTCAAACCATTTTTTAATTATACAAGTATATTTGATTCCAAACAATTTTTTAATTATAGCAAAGTTATGATTCCCAGTTTATATATCTATATATATATATATATATAGTATATATATATATATATATATAAATATATATATATATATATATATATATATATATATATATATATATAATATATATATGCTGGTCTCCCGTTAAAATAAAAAATCTTCAGTGATTCAATTTGTTTTTATATGAAGCATATCTGACTCCGGCGGATAACACGTATTTTATATTACTGTTTTTCTCTTTTTTTTATCAACAACGTCACACAATACATTCAGAAACCTGTTTGACAGTTTTAAAGTAGAAAAAAAAGGGAACACCTCTGGTACTAAAACCCATAATGGTGTATCTCGGCAAACGGCTAGCACTTACACTACAGTATTCTTGAGTTGGAAAAGTAATTCTTGAGTTGAAAAAGTTGAAGTATATCTTAGTTTAACCAAACCACTGAGCTGTTGAACAGCTCTCTTAGGGCCACCTCGAAGGATAAGATTTTTTTTTACGTGGCTAGGAACCAGTTGGTTACTTAGCAACGGGACCTACAGCTTATTGTGGGATCCGAACCACATTATATGGAGAAAGGAATCTCTAATCGACCAGAAATAAATCCCTCTGGTTCCGCATGGCAGCAACGGGGAGCGAACTCGGGCTACCAGACAGATAGGCGAGTACGCAACCCACTCTTCCAGTGAGGAACTATTTTTTAGTTAAAGGCGTCAAAAAGAATAGTTTGCCGAAAAATTAACCATAAATTAACATTGTCTGAAAAAAAATACCCATAAAACAATTTTTGTGTCAAAAATTTCTAGGCAGGAAAAGTCTACATACTTTCAGCTATTATTTTGCCTTTCACATTTAATTCTAGGCCTTGCTGCCATTTTCAATAACAATATCTTGTTAGTTAATTTGCATAGTTAACATTTTGTTAATCTTAGATGATCCTAGCCTGAAACTTCCATGCATTACCATGAACATAATAATATACTGGGGTTTTTAGAGATCTATGTACTTAGCCATGTATAAATAAGTGTGTAAGTATAAACTAGAGACCCACATGTATACACATGTACATCAAACCGAGAGAGAGAGAAGAGATTTACAAAGGGAGAGAGAAGAAACGATAATAAAAGGCCATACCAATCATTGTAATATTAAACCGCAATGAAATTCTTTTCGTATTATACTGATCAGTCAATATATATACATATATATTGCATGAATAACTGCAATTTCTCTTCGGAAAAAATATATGAACCTGGTGAAAGGAGAAGAAAAAACATTAGAGCTAGCGAATTATTAATGCTGATTTAACAAACGTAAACCCAGTTTTTTTCCCCTTTTTTTTTTCTTAAGAACGTTCTGAAAGAACAGCAATAAAATGCTCATGTATAATAAAGCACAAGCGAAACGAGGACTGACAGAAAGGACGCAAGGGACAAGGGGGACCTGATATGGAGATGCATTAAGGGGCTGGCCGGCTATGGCAACAGCGAGCGAGAATAAAGAGAGAAAGAGAGACAGACACGTATTTCACAGATCGGGTTTTTTTTTTTATTGGACGGCACGTTTTGTATAGTGCAAGACCGCTACTGCCGAACACATAATGAATAACAAACTAACCTATGAATAAGGGAATGCAACCGGCTTCCAGGGTGGGGGAGTTCACGCCGTTCCCCGACGCTCGTGACGTCACATACAGGTATTATACACGCCTTGTTGAAATACACTATGCATGGCCACACGAATATTTACATGAGAGAGGTGAGGCACCACAAGAACTCGAGTACTGGTCGTTGCTCAGACGCGTCCATGGGAGACGACGATGATGATCGATGGGCCGCGAGAGGAAAGAAGAAGAAGAAGAAGAAGAAGAAGAAGAAGAAGAAGAAGAAGAAGTGGTGAAGTTTGAGGAATATGAGAAGAGGTTACTGTGCCACATCGCTTTCCGAATGCGTGAACGCTCTCCTTGCATCAAGTCGTCATCGAGAATATTCACACCGGACCGTAGGCTGCAATTCCGTTACCTACGATAGCTACAATACTTGGAATGAATCTCCGTTACCAAAAAAAAAAAAAAAAAAAAAAAAAAAAAAAAAGTATATTATTTCATTCTCAACAACAGCCGAGGCTTCACCTAACAGTCCCCACCCCCCTCCCACCCCCCTCCCTCCCCCCCCCACCCCCATGAGAAGTAGGCACCACTTCTATACAGGAACCTTTTGCCTGGATGCAGACAGCGATCAAAATGTGGTAGCGTAATAGAATGAGATGAATGACTAACATGCTTAAATAGTCTTATTTAATAGCCTTGAAGACATTAAGATACAAACTATAGAAGATATTTTATAAATTGAAAGCAAATGATGAACAAAGTGAAAAATTCGGCCTGAGTAACATCAGCTATCAAAAACGTTAATAAAAATAATAGAGAAGATATTCAGCATATCTAAACATCGTACTAGAACATGAATAACGTACAGTAATAATACAAATACTGGCAGAAGAATATCGAATACAATGATATTTCACAAAAAGTATTTAAAGACGAAGATAATGAAGTTCAGAGCTCTAAAATCAGTTCATAGCTGCTTACCTGAGGACATTCCTAATCCAAGAAAGCTATGTAAATTTTATTTGAAAAAAAAAGAAGGACAAAAAAATGCGACCGAGTTAAAGTGAGAAAAACTATCCCATAGAGGATAGAAGAAATATCCTTCGACTAGAGGCATTCTTAAGAACACTAATAACAGAGGACTACAGGAATCCGCCGCGTAATGTCAGCAGGCCTGAAGATACCTGGTACAAAGATGATCTAGAAGAGACATTAGGCTATAATTTGGATAGGTATATATCCCGTAAATGACATAGAAATCCAAATGATGTAAACTAACCAGCACTCCAATATATGGTAGCTCAATGTAAACAGATTGAAAGGAGACACAGAGAAATATTTCGCTGGGTCTTCATCTATCTTGTGAATGTAACCAGTGACAGATAACTGGGCTCCAGTACTGACAAGATGTGGGCGACTATCAACACTAATCAAGTTCATGATAAAGGGGATGGGACTAGCAACCTCATCCCTAAAGAACTTTTTAGCTTGAACTCACCTCAACCCATCGTGGGTGGGTTCGAACTGCAGCAAGGGAATTTGAGTGTCTTCATTTGTCCATTGTTAGGTGTAAAGGCTTTGTAAGGAAAGGCGTATCCGTAAGTGCGACGTGTGTGTGTGTGTGTGTGGTTGTGTGTGTGTTTGTGTGTGTGTGTGCTTAAAAAACAATAACCGCTAAACTATGCTACAGTGGAGAGGATGGACTATTACAACTCCAGCAAAATATAAGTGTATGTAAGTATGTATGTATACATATATGGATATTTACAAAGAGATATTATAATATATATAATATATATATATATATATATATACATGCATACATGCACACAGATATATATACATACCTAAACATATGTATGATATATATATATATATGTACATTTACACACACACACACACATATATATATATACATACTACATATATACATACATACACACACACAACACACACACACTATATATATTATATATATATATATATATATATATATATTATATATATATAATCACATTATATTTACCAAAGCAAACATTGGTCGCTACATTTGTATTCAAGGATATATAGTGACGAGCTGTATTTAGAATCAAATTACCTTGTATAATGACAGCAAATGTGCAGAAATAGATTTGTTGCTGAATTTTTCTATTACCCTCACCGATCATTCTTCGGATCGGAGGTTACAAATGATTATACCAAAATCCACTTTCACTAATAATATTTCAAAGTTTAGTATAATTTTCCAACTTCTCTAGTTATTTCCAAACACAAATATTCTAACTTTAACTGGTAAAAGTAAACAATACCAGGTCATGAAGTTTACAAGTGATTACAAAACGGGTAGAAAACAACTGCAAACCACTTCATTTTACATAATTATTTAGTTGCATTCGAAGACATAATCTAATGGTTGACAAATGTTCACTGGAAACTGAAATTCTTGTCAACAATTGAATTAGCCAAAATAGAATAATCAATAATAGAATCATTAGGATAAAGTATTAAGATATCAAATAGAAATAATAATAATAATAAAATAATAATAATAATAATAATAATAATAATAATAAAATAAATAATAATAATAATAATAATATGAAATAAAATAAATAAGAAATAACATTTCAGTAGCATCCCTTTAAATAAAACAGGTTGTAAATACAATACTTCTGTCTTAAAAATTCACGTCCTCGATATTAAAAAAAATACTAAGGAAAAAAAAGGACACCAACGAAAAAAAGTGGAAATGATGATGATAAAGAACAAAGGCAGAGAAAGAGAATGGCTTGAACCCAATCTGACGGCAGAGACGCTGGCCAACAACATGAGCTATAATTAATAGCTAGCATGATAAAAGAACGACTTCAAGTCAAAGATGCTTCTCATATTAGCGAGGAAAGAAGCAGTGAAAGTCCAGATAGCGTTTATCTATGTTTCCAATGTCTTCGTTTACCCGAACCGTCGCAAGAGTTATATATATATATATATATATATATATATATATATATATATATATATATATATAGGTATATATATATAATATATATAGTACATAGTCCATATATATCTTATATATATATATACTATATATATATAGATATATATATATATAGTGTGTGTGTGTGTTTTGAAATGCTGAAATAGCTAATCTAAGTGACAGGAATTTCTAAACAACACGAACTACTATTTAATATCTGCTGACCTGTTCTCAAAAAATTTATCATTATTTTTTTTTTACATATTACTATTGGTCGTATTGTTTCTATGTACTTGTCACAACTTCAACGTTGAAGAAATATTAACCGATACCAGCTATAAAATTATTCCTTCACACGTAACACTATCAAGAAAACATGTTTGCAGGAAATACCGATGTTTTCACAGACTGTAAAAAAAAAAAAAGAAAAAAAAAAAAAAAATCCACTCGGCGTTATTTCGTGTCTTACCTCTCAAAAAAAAAAAAAAAAAAAAAAAGAAAAAA
>NC_087205.1:86518460-86535960 GCF_015104395.2 Macrobrachium nipponense
TTTCATTTGTCTGCTCCCAAAACCAATAATGAATTAAGCAGATCAAAGCTCAATTATTGCTGATTAGGAGGAGGCCAGCTGCGTGTGCAATGTTTATACAAATTACCTGGGTTACTCTATGCCCTATCTTTCTCGTCCTGTGTGTGTGTGCGTGGTTGTTCAGGAAGCGCACAAATAATCCATTTCGAATGGTTAATACAATTCTATCAATAAAAAAAAATGTTAACAATCGATAACATTTTACTCGATTTCTAACACGATATTTCTTTAGATACAACAGAGACGGGACACCAAAGCAAGGAAATAATTAAATATCTTATTTTAAAAAATGATGAAAGCGCACACAAATACTGAACGCCTAAGATGATGGAATAAATGACTCGAATATGATGATTAAGTTCACCCTACTCATAGCCAACTGAAATTCTGGTATATATTAAGTTATCAGTCTCGTTCTATCCAAAATGCCATTTCTATTAGCTCTCGGCACTCATCGACTCCATTCACTCTACATCAGAATAAGCAATCCTGTCAGTTTCTTAACGTTCATCTTACCTTCTATCAATAATTCCCTCTTTGTGAAGAACAAAAAATCTAGTTACATTTTTTATTTGCTAACAATTTCCACCAATCTCTATCACTTGATTTGCTCAAGCTTGGTTGTCTACCTCAATTGCAAGCGAGTTACTGCTTTCTCCTCGAAACCAACATTTCAAATATGTAAATATTATACCCTGGCCAATACAAAGAGCAACTCTCCAACCCTTACTCGTGTTCATCTGCTAATGATCTCTACTGAAACTATTAGTTATTAGTTGGTTTTTTTCACTGTCTACTGTCATTCCATTCTATTACTCTAATACCATGCAACACTTTTTAAATAAAAGCCTGAAGCTTTCCTGCGAGCCCTACTAATCCTTTTTTTTTTTTAGCTTGTTTCCTATTGTTCTTATTTATTTTTCCTGTAAAGTCTTTCTCTTAACCTTAAGCAACCTGTTCTGTACTTACAGCCATAGCAAGATCTGTCAATCCACTGTCAACATTTCTTCAGCAACATGGTGATTCAAAAGAAACATTACCCATCAGAAATAGCTTGACATTTTTTCCCCAATATTATTATGCCAAGTGACATGAGCTGATACAACAGCGCCACCTGTGTTATCTAAGGAATACTAGTTCTCCGTAAAAGCAAGAAAATGCTTTCTCAAGGGCAGTGTCTTTAGTCTTGAGTAAAACTGCTATACGGCCTTATAAGCAATTGAAAAGATAGTCCCACGGACAATATTCTGATGACCCTAATCAACATATAAAAGGAACAAAACTCGTAATGGAGAGGTTTACATTAAATATGTCTTTTCATTTCCATGATTTCAGGCTTAGAAACAAAATTCCTGTTAAAGCACTTGGATCTACACCGTGATAATATATGCAGAGAATCCCGAATGAGAAAGCTAAAAGATACTTGAATCAAAAGGGAATGAAAAATGGTCTACTATCCTATCAGGGTATTGTTTGAAAAATACTACAAGTAGTATAAAACATACCGATCATTTCTGCAGTAACTTTTTATTCTTTTTAATGAACATGAAGCCCTCCAAGGTTAGTTCATTTTTTAGGAGTCCTACCGATTATTGGCTAACAACTGAGTTAAAAAAAAAGTGATAAATGAAGCCGAGGGTAAATGCCTCTTGACCATGGAGGTAAAACGAGTCTTATTTCTGAGAACACGTAGCAGTCATTATTAAAAACAAAGGGATCTCTTCAATCTTTAGTATCAATACAGCTTTCTGAATAAAAAAGAAAAATTATACAATATCGAGCTGCAAACGTCCTATAATATCCAATTCGCTCTACCTCGGAATTAATATATTTTCATGTGTGTTAACCGAAGGGGAATTTTTCAGTTGATAATAATTTTGTCGTAGCTCGATGTATGTATAGTAGGAATCACGGAGATGATAAATTTCATATATATATAATATTATATATATATAATATAATATATTTATATATTATATAATATAATATATATATATATATATAGATATAATTATATATATATATATATATATATAGAATATATATATATATATATATATATTGGAGAATTACATTTACAGCTGTCAAGAAAGAGTATGCATTTCAAACAGTAACATCTGCTCATAAGCTAGCGGTACTTGCAATAACGACTCCAGGGACACAGTTGAATTTCTATACTCGAGGTGACGGACCAACAGGAGACAACGCCGAACAGAAATGGGTTCTCTGTTGAGTTATTCGCTAATGACAAAACCCAAGTCATTAATCTTCTAGAAAAATATACCTGTACCACCCCTGAAGAGGTAGGTGGCATGGACACACAATCAAAGGGGAAAGGGAAAGGGGAGGTAGGAGGTCATGGTGGGCCTATGAATGGATCTAGGGCAGGTGGGCGTATTGGGCTAAGTATTGGTTTGTGGTGGGGCACAGAATGTGCAAGCCACAGATGAAGGAGTTGGGGGGCCCAGTTTCGCAATTTCACTCGATAACCATTTTTTTTTTTTCTTTTTTTTCGAAGAGGAATGAACGGATATTTCCAGTGAAAAGTGCCTTCAGTATGTGGTTCCCACCAAACAATTCAGTATTTCATGCTAACGCAATTCATACAAAATTAAAATTAGCAATCAAATAGTCATGAAATAATTACCATAAATTCACAAATAAAATGTGACCTAATAAATAATCACATGGGATGAAATAAATATCCTTGAAGTCTGGTTATACGAGATGTCCACCCTCTTCAAAAATGACGAAAGAATGATGGTCGTCGGTTTATATGCATTATAACTCACACTGCATCGAAAGAGCCTACAAGGCATAATCAGTTCAGAAGTTATAGTCACCTGACCAAAATAATGGCCTAATTCCAGCGCGTTAAATTCTCAGCCAACAAACAGCTGGGAAGTCAGAAGGATTTAGTTAACGACGGCAGCACGAAATAATCATGCACAGCAGACATCATACCGCTGAGCAAGAGCGCTGCAGAAACTGAGGGCGAGGGCCAGATACATTCATTAAACGAAGGAAAACGCCCTGATCAGCAGAGCTTCTTTCCCCGTAATGATGCAATTTATGTGGACGAACTCTCCAACCCGATGAAGCACAGGGCTCCCCTAATTGTTTGGACGCGAAGCTCCCTCTCCTGCGTCGATGTATATACATATACGTGTATATATATATAGTATATATATATATATTATATATATTATTATATATATATATTACATTTCTATCCCGACGAGAGGTTTAGTGGTGGGGGGAAGCTGGCCACACCGCCTCCCCACACCCTGTTGCAGAATGTTGCAACCCTTTGATCAAACCAACTTCCATTTGGCTAATTGCCTAACCATCATCTGATCGGGATGGGTGTCACCCTATCACTCCGACGTCGCCCCCTCTGCGCTTTTAAAAGCCAACATCACAAGGGAAAATGACTTCGAAAACTCTCTACGCCCAGGACTTTTCATCGGCCGCTGGTGGAGGAGGAATTGCATTAACGTTAACGTTACGGAATGAGAGAGAGAGAGAGAGAGAGAGAGAGAGAGAGAGAGAGAGAGAGAGAGAGAGAAGTATCATTAGTTCGAAGCTAGTCAAATTGCTTTAGGTCCAAATAACTGTGTACGTAAAAGGGAAAAACTGCATATCCATAAAAAGGAAATTAAGATTTCCTTTCAGACAAAAACCGTTTGCAAAAATATGAAAAAAATAAATAAAAAATCTAATAATCTACAAGAGTTAAATGGTGATGGTGATCACTATCAACTTGTCTCTGGCACCTTTCGAAGACCATCTTACATCTGCAAGAAATATTTTAAAACCTAACTGTGACTACATGCACGGTTTCCTCATTGGATGCCACGGGATTTCCGTAGGATACCAAAAGAACAAAGACCAAAGACGACATAGGAAACAAGAGAGACCTGGATGTTTATGATGGCATTTGGAGGACCTTAAAGAGAGACTGTACAAGCAAAGGATATCAGGCTAAAAGGGTTAAAGGAAGCCAGACGCACTTTCTCGGGTACTAGAGGAGACACGATGAATATAATGATGAAATCAGATGAATATAATGATAAAATCACAATGACGAGATCATTCACAAATAAGCATTTTAGATAATTTTCAAACCAATTTAGAAATTGATGGGTCCTGAGATGTGCCATAATCTGTGATAGTTTACAGACACATGAAGAACAGCAATATAAATACTGAAACTAAACTATAAATGTTGGTTAATTTGAACGGCATATATAATGAGCTGTCAACAAATATTAGAGGGGCGTTACTTCCACCCACATTCTCAGCCAAACTTTCTCTTTTACGATATCATCTGTCTTCTCACAACTCCAAATCTTAAGTCTTACAGATTATAGCAGTCAGATTGCCTTTACAGATAGATAAATTTCTCTCTCTCTCTCTCTCTCTCTCTCTCTCTCTCTCTCTCTCTCAAAAGAAACTCCTGAAAGTGATAATGGACTTCTAATTCTCCTCGTCCAGTCATGGATATTTTCGTTCTCGAAAGCTGACAAATCCTGGGGCGTTGGCACATCTCGCCATTATTACAAAATGTCCTGAAAATGTTCGCTTTCCCAAAGCAATCTATCTTTTTCATATCCTAAGAATAGAGGCCAATAAGATTGTTACTATGATGATTATATGCACTTTCTCCTGGTTGCACCATTACAAATTATACGTTAAAGAAATGCAGGATTAATGCATATCTTTCAACATGTGTAACATACATATATATATATATATATATATATATATATATATATATATATATATATATATATCATACACGCAATCATTCACAAATGCATACATAAATATAAGTATACATACATACAGAGAGAGAGGCATTTTTTATGACCTTAAATAAAGCAAAAATAATGCAAAGGCAGCAAACTCGAAACATCTAAAAATAGCTGTGGAAAGCTATAGCACAGCGTATGGCAAAACCAAGGTTTCAAAAGGTTCGTTTAAAATGAAGTCAACACTCCGGGTATGGCAAAAAAAGGCATCACATTTGAGATGAACCACAAGTCAATAATAGACATACTGGTACTCCCGTCAAGCACACAAAACAATTGAAAGGAAGGGATGTTCAATATTTCCAATAACCAGAGAACGAGAAGCAATTATAAGGTTTTAAAATAAATAATAATAATAATTACGGTTACTTTAGTATTTTGACGTTTAGTCTGAACAAAAAATATATAACCAATGATTATTTACATCCCCCAGATGCAAGATCTTTACTGATACCTTTTAAGCAAAGTCCCATGTATTTAGTTTTTTCTATTTCCAACTCAAGAGTAATAAAATTTTAATAGACATAAGTAGTAAACAAAAGTGTAATAATTATGACAAACACAATTCTATTAATTTATAACAATTATGTAAAACCAATGAAAATTATATGAACAAACCAAAACTTAAGAAAGTAGAAGCTAAAAAAAATATAAACGAGTAGAGGAAAGTATGCTTGAATGTACACACACCCAAATCTGGAAGGCTATGATTTAAAAAAAAAAAAAAAAAAAAGTCTGGGCCACAGCCAAAGCACTTGTGAACACCATTTAAATCACTACTCAGCATAACATTTATTAAACATAGCATCCGGGATGAAGGACTGACTATTGGGGATGCTGACTGCCTCGAGCTCCATTAGAAAGTTATTACATTTAATTTCTATATAATAATAATAATAATAATAATAATAATAATAATAATAATAATAATAATAATAATAATAATAATACATATCTTTATTATTTAGGGTATACAGCTTTCTGAATCTGCAAGTGATATGCCGGATTTCCATGAAAAAAAAAAAAAAAAAAATACCCATGTTTTAGTTACATGATAACAAGCCTTTAGAAGAACTTTCACTCGCCATTCACCAGTGTGTGTGTGTATGAGAGAGAGAGAGAGAGAGAGAGAGAGAGAGAGAGAGAGAGAGAGAGAGAGAGAGAATTCTTGAAAAACGGCCTGAAGTTTAATTTCACAGGAGAGAGAGAGAGAGAGAGAGAGAGAGAGAGAGAGAATTCCTGAAAATTCAGCGCGCTGTCGAATGGCCACCTCGATAGGTATAGGTAGATAGGTAGGTGTGTGTGTGTGTGTGTGTGTGTGTGTGTGTGTGTGTTTGAGAGCAGGAGCGAGCGAGCGAGAGCGCAAAGGCGCATGCGCCGGAGAAGGGCCAAAAGCGAGTCCGTGTCATCATCATCGTCATCCATTGTCATTCCATGAACGCCATGACATATCGCTCTCCGTAGTCACCTCACGCAGAGAGATAACCATCCCGGACAGACGATTAGGACGATATTGATGGGTAACGATGGCCATGTTAATGGCTCAATGGACGAGTGAGTTTCGATGGAGTTGTGCGATGAAGAGAATTAATGAATATTTAACCTTACCAACCTCAAAGGGCAAATAGCCACCCCTGTTATTATGGGGCGAGGGAAAGTGAAAATCATTAGACTTTGGGCGACCTTTTTCTTCCCGGAGATTTTGCGGAGAAATCGTAAATTGAATAACTAAGAAGCTCAGGAAAATTAACTATCAACACTTTCATTCTGCCAACGTGGAATCTGAGGAATTTATTTCTGGTGATTAGAAATTCATTTCTCAATATAATGTGGTTCGGATCCCACAATAAGCTGCAGGTCCCGTTGCTAGGTAACCAACTGGTTCCTAGCCACGTAAAAATATCTAATCCTTCGGGCCAGCCCTAGGAGAGCTGTTAATCAGCTCAGTGGTCTGGTTAAACTAAGATATACTTAACTTT
Source organism: Macrobrachium nipponense (assembly GCF_015104395.2). NCBI lineage: Eukaryota > Metazoa > Arthropoda > Malacostraca > Decapoda > Palaemonidae > Macrobrachium > Macrobrachium nipponense. Next base: position 86,525,293 of record NC_087205.1, read on the forward strand.
TTACTAACACTTTCACAAGGCATTACTTTTATTTACATTGAAATGGACAACAAAAAAAGAAATAGTTATCGAAAATAGATATGCTATATTCCTCCGATAAATATCTCAAATATCCATCTCACTTCACAAACTATAACTGAGCTCCTTGCTAAAATTTCCCCCGCCTCACTCGACTGTCACTTGAAATACCCGATTTTGATCAGAATTACAGTTTCGAATAAATTCACGAATTATGACGATCGATCACGCTGAAAACACACCAGTGATTCAAGTTAAAAAATAAATTTATATGAACATCAGCAGAGAAACAATTGCTTACTATAGGCCCTTTATTTAATGCTTATATTATTTAAACATTTTCTTGAAGTCCACAATCTTATTCGTGCTTTTATGATGCTTCATTAACGGATAGAGAGAGAGAGAGAGAGAGAGAGAGAGAGAGAGAGAGAGAGAGAGAGAGAGAGAGAGCTCTTCTTTTTCCTCATCTCAATCTAGCTTTCGTTAGATGAAGATATGGGGTTTTATATACAAATTTACCTTACAACCAGCTTTTATAATCTTCTGTGAGAGAGAGAGAGAGAGAGAGAGAGAGAGAGAGAGAGAGAGAGTCTTCTTTCTCCTCATCTTCATCTAGTTTTCGTTAGATGAAGATATAAGTTTTTATATACATATTTACTTCATAACCAGCTTCTATAATCTTTCGTATGAGAGAGAGAGAGAGAGAGAGAGAGAGAGAGATAGCTCTTCTTCTTCCTCATCTCAATCTAGTTTTCGTTAGATGAAGATGTGAGTTTTTATATACATATTTACTTTACAACCTCCATAATCTTTCGTGAGAGAGAGAGAGAGAGAGGAGATGAGGGGGAGGAGAGAGAGAGAGAGAGAGAGAGAGAGAATCCTTTCCCCTCATCCCCATCTATTTTTCGTTATATACATATTTACTTTACAACCAGCTTCTATAATCTTTCGTATGTGTGTGTGTGTGTGTGTGAGAGAGAGAGAGAGAGAGAGAGAGAGAGAGAGAGAGAGAGAGAGAGAGAGTGTGTGTGTAACGTTCTCTTCTTCTTCCTCCTCTTTGTATCTCGTCGAATGAAGAAAATATGTGGCAGTAATTGATGAAAAAAGGATGTCCACATTACCGGAGGTCAAGAAGGGACCGAGCAGGTTGGAGATAATGAGTTACCCGCACATGACTCATATCAAATGGAGAACGAAACTTGGAACACTTCACAAAATCTTCCATTTGCCATTTATACTCTGTCCCTGTGCAAGCATCGACGAGTGGTCATACAGGAATCCTCCGCCCGACCTCATGGTTACGATCCTTCCGAGGAAAAAGAAAGAAAAAAAAAATCGTTGTTTAATGTCTACTGACGAAAGAAAATTACCTGCACAAAAGGAACAACTGGTAATGCCATCATAGAGACACTAATAACCATTCCCTGGTAATTACAGCCGGCCGTGTCAGCCTTTGTGTCCTAATGACTCTGGTGTAAAGATACCCACCAACGTTGGCCCCTTTCCACCTTAACCCCTTCGTCCCCCCCCCCTGCCCCACTCCCACCCATCGCTGCCCGGGCGTTTTACCCCAAGAACCCCATTTTCACAATCTGGCGATGTAAAATATGCTATCCCGAGCCCCTCTCCGTCGGACAGAAACAAGATGAGTATATAAACTCATTATCTCCAGCATCACTAACATGATTTCACCGCCGTTATCTTCGAAGACCGTCAACCTAACGTCGTGAGCAGTTGCCCCCAGACCCCTGGTTCGCCCCCCCCAATCCCAAATGTCCCTCCGAAGGAATAACTAGGGGCGACACATCCTTCCGTCGTCTTCTACATCACAAAGAATTTTTTTTTTTTTTTTTTTTTTTTTTTTTTTTTTTGTATACTGAAATCTGGGTTGCGAATTCTACCGACTATTAAATCTCAGACATTATAACAATGAAAATGATCAAAGTCTCTGTAAATAACTAGTGAAAAGAATAAAGAACGAAACAAAAAAGGAAAACCAAAAACGAAGACTGCGAAGGAGCCCTCGAACAAAAACTGAAAAACTGAAGGAGAGAGAGAAAGAGAGAGAGAACGTAAAGGGCTGCATCCGGTCTAGCCTTTACCTTCATGAATTTTTAGGAGAGGAAAATGTAAATTGAGCTCAGGTAAACGGTGTTCACCTGGTAATATTTACAACGCGGAATGTACGAGGAAAGAACGCCGAGGTGGGAGGCGAACAGCTCCAGCCAGAGAGATTGGAAAATGAGGAGGTACTCTCTCTCTCTCTCTCTCTCTCTCTCTCTCTCTCTCTCTCTCTCTCAGTAGGAGGATAAAATGAAGTCACTGTATTACAGGGTGGACGGAAGATACTCGGGAGGCTCGTACGGCGTGGTGCTTCTTTATGGAGAAGTATTCGCGGTTTATTCTTTAACAGCCGCCATTTTTTATTTCGTTGAATACATTACGTAAGCGTTTTGAAGCCACCGAATCTTAAGTGCTGCACGAAATATATACTGAACAACTTTAGACGATGCATTTGAGGTGAGTTTGTCTAAAGTGTAATAGGTATAAAAAATAAATTACTTTTCGATGAACAGGAATATAAAAGATAATGCTGTTCAGAAAAGAAAATAATACAAGAAAGACTATAAAATCTAAGATTTTGCACCAAAGCTCTGAGCAGTTAGAACAGGTCAGCCCAAAACAGGCAGACATCCATTATACTTTAAAGACATTCATCACTCTTTACTCTGTTCCTCCTTAAGCATTATTAGATTTTTTTTATGTATCCAGACAAACACATATATAAATATAATACACTATATATATTTACATACATTATATACATATGTAATAAATTATAAATAAAATTTATATATAATAAATATACACCTAATACTACATACTACATATATATAGATATATATTATATATATCATATATTAATATTAATATATATACATATTGTTAAATAAAACATAAACATAACATACATACATACATACTATATATATATATATATATATATATATATATATAATATATATATATATATAAAAGACGGCCAATCTCATCATTTTATATAAAATAAATGGAAAATATCCAATTTGGTTACAACCTAGTCTGTTAGTCGAAATACGACTATACTAAATTGTGGCTTCCTTTCATAGTAAATCACCATTAATCAAAGACGCTATTGGAATCAGTTATGCCACAAATGCAACTCGTAAGCTTTTCTTATTGAACACTGAAGAATTTTGAGTTGTTAAGATCTATTTAAACACAGTGAATAAAAATCAAATAGAGCGGGTTTAGAATAATGGGTAATTCAATAAATACAGTTAAATAATAAGGTCCTGAAACTAAATATAACTAAATCATATCCGGAATTCATACTAATAAACAAATTAATTTCGTCTTTTCCAGGATGAGCTGAACATATTTTCTGGCCGAGTCACAAAATCATGAAAAAATTTCGTCACATTCATAACCGTATTTTATATACTGAAACTTCTGATGACTGCTTAACTTAAAAAAAAGAGGAAAAAAATCAGCAGTGAATACATCATGCATAATAGTTCAATGGAACTGACAACTCAGAAAAGCCAAGCTCGTGCTATCATGGCAAATCTAACCTCTGCAAATCATGGAGTATGGTCATAATTTACTTAAAAACTGCCTTGCCTAGCCGTACTCAGTTTCATTAATTTCTCTTAAAGAAAGCCATACACCTTTCGACGCTAAGGGTATCCAGTATTTTCGTCTTCACACTTGTCATATATTAGAAATGACCATAAATACCTTTCGAGACTAGACATCCAAGCATTATACATAACTCTTTTGACAATATATTTTAAAGCATATTCTCTCTCTCTCTCTCTCTCTCTCTCTCTCTCTCTCTCTCTCTCTCTCTCTCTCTCTCTCTCTCTCTCTCTCTCTGTGTGTATAGGCAAACGTAGTTCAGGAAGGTAGCAAGTCATTCGACATTTCACCGAAAATTCCAAACGAAAATCTGAAATACGGCAATTGAGGAACTTTGAAAAATAGACTCATAAAACTGGCGAATGAGGAGAACTTGATGACAGCTCATCTGGTATAGAATTTACACCCTTAAAAAAAAATGAAGAATACAAACCACGAGAAATCCAAAGAATAAACACATAAAAAGATATTTCAAAACTCAAACACTTAACTCATCACTGTCAATATGCAGCAAAGCCAAAAAAAATCGCGCTTCCCCCGCCCCCCCAAGAAAAGGAGGTGGATAAGGACAGCGCAGTATATTGCGTCTGTTTTCTTCTTTCTTGGGAAACCCAACGGAAGGCTAGAAAGAGAGGCCTATGAAAAGGCGCTTGGTCCTCCTGCGGGACACAATAATAGTGAATATAGGAAGAACGGAATGTTAATGGCTTTTATAAAGAAAGTTTACGATGCCCCAGAAGCGCCTCTCTTTATCTCTTCCCTAGCCCCCCATCGCCAGCCCCCTCCCCCCACTCTCTCTCCTCTCTCTCTCTCTCCCTTGACTTCTTCCCATTATAGAGGCGTTAATCTCCCCTTTTCAATTTTCTTTTCTTCCTCAATGGTAGGATTTGTGTTATTGCACTCTCTCTCTCTCTCTCTCTCTCTCTCTCTCTCTTGACTCCTTTCCATAACAGTGGCGTTAATCTCCCTTGTTCGCTATTCCTTTCTTCCTCAATAGTCTCTCTCTCTCTCTCTCTCGCCGGAGACCTTTTAAAAAATGGGAAATAAAGGCAGCGATATTTCTATACAAATACAAAGCTAAAAATATGGAAAAATTCAAACATATTGGCCGGATACATTCACAGCATCGGGAAAGATTAGATACACGAACGCTAGCTGTCAATGTCATGGGAAAAAATAAAATGAAATGGAAAACTATCTTCTTTTGATGGGCAAAGATAAAAGAAAAACAATAAAATCACAGATACGAAAGGTCAAAGAATGCGTGACAGTCTTGAAACCAGTCATTTTGCTGACTCCACATTCCTTTATTACTACTTATAGTTAGCGAATCTCCCATTATTACTGTTATCATTATTATTACTACGGATATAATTAACTTAAATCAATAATAATAATAATTATTATTATTCTTTATTATTACATTAATAGATAAATTAAATCAATAATAACTGCTTATCAGATAATTAACTACGGGAGATTAAGGCCTTAAATTAATAATAATAATTATTATTTACTCATCTTTACTAATTTACACATTATAGATAAATTAAATCAAAATAACAAAATAATGGGAGAATGGGCCTTTTAACTAATTACAAATTAATAAATAAGTAAATTAAATCAATAATAATAATCATAAAATAAAAATAAATAATGGGGAGAATTTTGTAATAACTACAATTTATATAGTAAATTTAAATCAATAAAATAATAATAATAAATTAATAATAATAATTTTAATAATTAATATGAATAATAAATATGATGATGATGATGATGATAGTAATGGGAGATTGGCCTTTATTATTACAATCTGCGGAGGTAGAAACGCAAACAACACGTACCATCAATTTACATTTCTCCACAATATAAAGCAAACAGCACGTTTAAGCAGAAGATGAAGATCATATGAGGAAACGTTTGAGCTCGATCTGAGCTGTGCTTTAATTAGAACATTCCCTCAGATCCAGCCAAAACAATGCCAGCGTAAATAACAACCCGGCTCAGAAGGGAAGCAGACACACACACAACACTGTACTTGAATATAAAACGTAAACCTCAATAAATGGTAAACAAGGCGTGATTCGACCTCCAGCTTACTCGGGGGGTGAGCTAAAATCTATGGTCAAATAGAGCGATGTTTCGCCAACGAAAATTAAAATAAATATGCTATATCTTGTTAGAAATAATTTTTCTGTATTGTTTAAAATGCACATTAATTTTTGGATTTTCACTCTAATAAATGAATCATAAATATCCAATCCTGAAATTCCTGTATCTTTAACTCAAGTGAAACTCCTTTTTCAGACCTTTTTAAGCTTTCCTACAACACCCCCCCAAAAAAAACACAACAACAACAACAACACCAACACCAACAAAGTAGTTTGTAGGCTTACTCCGCGAGTAAGCAAAACATTGTACAGCTTTTATCCAGTTATCCAGCTCTTATCTACATATCGAGGGTGGATCCATATTCAACTTTGTAAATAGTGATGCGTCTGTTGGATTCTTTTTCGATTTTGGGTGGGCTGCAATGTGAAGATGCGCTGGGTCTGGTCAGTGAAATGGTTAGCTTATAACTTATTCTGTTGTAGCCACCTTAAAATTGTACTTTTGTGTATCATTAATACTTTTACAACTACTGTACATTTTGGTCATAAGTCAGACCATAACCAGATTATTTTACGTCCCGTACATTTCCTGGTCATTCCGCTCAGCGAACTGATAAATTTCTGTTAAAGCACCATGAGCAATCCTTATCATTTACTTACGAAAAATGTGATCCTTCCCATTTTCTACTACATTTAGACCAAGATACTATAGAGTACACAAAGATACTCAACCATGAGAGCCACCAAGCGGTTGTAATCTAATGCCGTCATCAAGGACGAGGCAGTGACGTCACATGAAACGTCAGGACCAAGATTTTCTCTTTATACCAAGTATTCAGAATTTTCAATTTTACACCAAGCATTCTGGTTTGTTTTGATTGTTTGTTTGTATGATGTTTTTACTTGCATGGAACCAGAGGTTATTCAGCAAACGGGACCAAGGGCTTTACGTGACTTCCGAACCACGTCGAGAGTGAACTTCTATAACCAGAAATACGCACCTCTAACACCTCAATGGAATGCCCTAAAATCGAACTCGCGGCCACCGAGGTGGCAGGTCAAGACCATACCGATCACGCCACAAAGGAACTCCACGCATTCTGGGCTTGATCTCGATATCTTGCATCCAGGATTTTCTCTTTACACCATGAATGCTGGTCAGCACTACAAACACCATACAGTCGTATTTTTTATAAATTGCAACTATAATATTCATTTTTAACATGCAATTTTTATTAAATTCAAAATGTGATCCATAAAAATAAAAGTTTGGCTAAGTAAGCCGCAGCCAAAATATACCTTCCGAACACATTTTGTAAACAAATGAAGCTATTCGTCAATCGTGTGGAAAATCGTGTTCCCATTGGTTAGGATTTATGACGTCATGCTTTATAATTTTGATTACAGCCGCCAGTTATCTCTACTGGCGCCGTGGTACGGCTCATATGGCTAACTTGAGCGCCTTTGTGTACTCTACAGTATCTTTGATTTAGACTGAGATGGTATGTGAGGGTATGGAGCGTTTTTTTAAATTATATTTAAACATCTTTACCGCAATAAAATCCTGCAGTTTACTGGAAATTCGTATATGTTTAAATGGGTGAAATGTGTGCATCTGTGCCTCTCGTATCCTGAAACAAAAATCAACTCCAACCTGCCTTAAAAGATTACTGCTTTTAGTGACCAATTCTGAAATGAGCATCCCGACAAGATCATTCTTTCAGAATTCTTAAAACATGGTGAAGTTAATTAGGAGAGTAAAAACGACAAAGGCAAAAAATTCCACCCTTCCTCGACGGCGAAAACGTAGTAATAAAAACCGGAAGAAAGAAAAAAAAAAACGAAGAACACCAAAGGCATCATCCAGCCACACTAGAGCGCAATTCATTTTTGACGAAAGACACATGAGGTACGTCAAGGTGGGTAAAAAATGTGAAGTCTTTAGAAGCATCGATGCGACAGGCATTAAAGACATCGTGCATAACTGAAGGGGACGCCAGATGCGCAAGACCTCATAAAATCCCATGCATTCGAGAGTAAGGGCTGGCAAGTGGAAGCCGCTCATTGAATCATGGAAACCCCGAGACGGGCGTCATTGCAGGACCACAGATGGACAACGCGTATGGACGCAAGATGACTCATCAACGGATGCTGGGCAGTAATGTCCTCCCCATTTCCCATTTTTATGACCGCCAACGTCAACTCAGATAAATGCTACATCTCCCCTTCGGTCCTCTCCCGCTCATTGGTCTTGAACAAGCGTCCGCTCATAATTATACATGAATAACTTAATATTTACGAGCAAACATATATGTGCACATACGCACACATGACGATATTCCAAACTAAATCCAATTAATATTGCCACATATGCTTTTAACCCATATCCCAAGAAGTAGGTAATAATCCTTCTTTTTTAACTGCTACATAAAATTCAGCATCCCTAAGTAAGTGAGAATGCAAATATATATTATATATTATATATATATATATATATATATATATTATATATATATTATATATATATATATATATTATATATAATTATCTTTATATATCTGCCTTAACTGGTCTATGATTTCCAATTCAGTGGCAAACACCAGTTCCATTCAATTCTGGTCACATTTAGTAAGAGATCATCAAAGTGAGCTTCAGTAGATCTTAGCATTATATAAATAATAAATACAGGTTTAAAATATACAACACGAAGGAAAGGTAAAAAAAAAAAAACGAATACGACGACAATGAAACAACATTTACACATCTGTTAACCAAAATGAGTTATCATTAAAAACCAAGAAGAAAAATAAAAGACATGAGACCTTTCAATGAACAGGAAGATTTCATTTTAATTCTACAGACTTACATACGTTAAAGTCCACTTAAACGCAATAACACCATGGCAAGCACAGAAAACTAATACATAAAACTTTCCTTTCCTAACAAGCACGCCCGACAAACTTTTACCACCACATTCATGATTTTGAGAGACTTATTATTATTATTATTATTATTATTATTATTATTATTATTATTATTATTATTATTATTCAGAAGGTGAAAACTACTCACATGGAACACGTCCACAGGGGCCACTACTGACTTGAAATTAAAGCTTCGAAAGAATATGGTGTTTATTGGGTAGAGGTAAGACGGGGTAAAGGGAAAGACAGAATGATGAGACCCCACTTATTAAAAATTAAAAAATGAATGAACAACAATATATCTAACGGTAGCAAAGTAACAGACAAATTAATAACGTTACTGCCAGCAGTAACAATATCCTACAGATGTATTTGGTATAGGATGATGAAGGGATGTGTGCATTGGTGAGGGAGAAAAAGATCCCTTAATTGCTACTGTATTAAAAGACCGAAACTGAAATTGTAAAGATGAAATATAAAGAGTTAAAGAAAGGAACTGCAAATAGAATACCTTGATGGGAACAATCATAATTATTGAAAGAAAAAAATTAGGCCTTGAGTGGACTGAATTCAAATTTCATCCATACTGTCTAACTGTAAGGTCAAGTTCCTCTTGGTAACACGCCTTCTTTACAAGAATTAAACTTTGTGATTTCCCCATTCCCCCACCCCCCACCCCCCACCCCCCCCACCCCCCAAAAAAAAAAGAAAAAAAAAAACTGCCCAGTATTCTTAATCAATACCTTTCCTTATTAAGAAAGGCTAAAATCTCTCTACGGCTTCACTCGAGCTTTTGCACCTTTTCAACATCTAGAATGCCCTATTTTCTACCTTCTCCAACTTTCTAATCAGTATGTTCTTGCTTTTATGTCAATGATCCACGTAGCAATATTTTTCACACATATCGTTCACAAGGGTCAGAGCGGCGCTGGTACATCCAAAAATTCCAAAGCACTCCCAGAGTCCCGAAATTCTTGGAAGACGCAGCCTTCATCATGAACTCGTCAGCTAAATATTTACCGTGGGAACAATTACGGAAGGATCGCTCAAGACTTTCGGGATGGTCCTCACAAATTCAATTCAACGCAGCCTCTCGGCCCAGTGGCACAGTCAATTAACCCCCTGACAATCCGGAGAGGCACGAAGGAAGATATGATGCTGACGTCTTGACCCTTTGACGTTTCACCCCGTGACCTCAAATTCATTCTTTCACCCCCCGGAGAACAGGTTATTTATTACGAGTTACCCTTCCTGAGCGAGCCTCGCATGCATACTAAGCCGTGTCTGTAACATGTGACAAAATGCACCTCGACCTCTTGACATGAAAATACACAAAAACGCTTCCTTTATGCAGAGCCTCATCGTAAGGTAAGGATCGTGCGACGATGTTAAGAACCCGAAGCAGCTCCAAGAAGACGCCGTTCTGTCCAACGAAACTATGAAGATCTTAATATCGCAGTTTACGCTGATATTTGAACTTGACCAGTATATACTAATGAGCAATTAAAGGGGAAAAAGACAAGAGATGAGAGATGAGCAAGGATCAACTTCCAATCCCATGAGAACGAGATCCCAGAAAATATCATGTCTTATGCCGATCAGGTAAACAAACTTTTAATCTTTCGTCGTTATAACGCCGTAATTCGAAGAGATGCTAGCAATAGATGCTTAAAATGCACTCAGAATTACGTAACTATTAAAAATTCCTATTTACAAATTATTGAGCTTCTATACACAAATCAAACGCGCACGTTAAAACTGACGAAGGGTCACTAAAAACTTGGTCAATTAAAACCATATAACAATTAAGCCTCTATACACAAATCATTAAAACCTTGGTCAATTAAAACCATATTACATACAGACCAAGATACACTTGAACAATTCGAGAAGACGTAATTATGATTCACACTCAACGACTAACAATCCCA
>NC_087205.1:86538460-86545960 GCF_015104395.2 Macrobrachium nipponense
CCTTGCTACGTTACCGCAAACGTAAATATGACACTTGTTTGCAATACTAACTTTGTATCAGCAGCGGGAGTAAATAAGAACTGTTTAAAGATCCAGTCTGAGAGAAATGAAACCAATGTATCGACAAAATATGATGTTACTGGAAATATGCTTGTAACACGTTGCTATTTGCATGATATATTTGTCGTCATTTTACAAAAAATGTTATACTTTCGCAAATAACTAGGTGATTAATTCACCATAACATATGAATAGAATTAGTAACAAACATACAAATGTATATATATGTACTATATTACACTAACGCACACACACACAGACACACACACACACACACACACACACACACACATATATATATATATATATATATATATATATGCGTGTGATATTTTATATATGTGTGACTATATATATATATATATATATATATATATATATATATATATATATATATAAAGACATACATATATCATACATACATACATACATGCATACATATATATACATATATATAATATATTATATATATATATATATATATATATATATATATATATATATATTTTGTGTGTATACGTACTACATATTTAAGCATTAAGCTACAAATGTCCTTTAATATCTAATTCGCTCTACCTCGAAATTAATATATTTTCATATATGTTAACCGAAGGGGAATTTTTTAGTTGATCAGAAATTCGTCGGTTCAGGGACTCGAACTACGGAAACAAGGAATTCAGGAAGTACAGTGACGAGCTTCTTGGATTCCGTAGTTCGAGTCCATGAACCGACGAATTTCTGATCAACTAAAAAATTCTTCTTCGGTTAACATGTATGGAAAAATATCAATTCCAAGGTAGAGCGAATTAGAAATTAAAGGACATTTGTTGCTTAATGCTTGTATAGGAATCACGATGATGTGATAAAATTCATTACATATATAGATAATATTTCTATATATATACAGTACATATATGATCTGCAGTGTAACTAATTACTCAATAATGAATAATTAAGCATCGAGTCTTTACGTCGTACGGTTAAACCTAGAAAAAGAGAATGTTATGGAAATCAGTCCTGAAAGCAAATAGACACTAACGGTCAGGTCAGAAAAGACAAGGAAAAAGTCATACAGAGAAAACAACGACAAAACTTTAAAATAAATACATAAATAACAGATAAACTTATGACGCAAAAATATGTTGGCAAATAACGAATTCATGCATGAACTGGAGAAAAAAAATTCCCGTCAACAATTTGAGCTCGGCAAATAGCCACCAAGAAAAATTTGTTTATCCTCTCCATCACTTTCAACAGCAAAAAATACAGAACGAATGTTTGTCAATGCGAAATAAAAGTAAAACACACCCTGCCCGTCATGGAGGTCTAAAAAAAGGCGAAGAAGAAGAAAAATGCGTCAACATGACATTTGAACGGTAAGAGACAAACTTCCGAACTGGAGCAATTCCTGGCCTGATGGTTAAATAAGCAATCGGAAGAGACGGTCTTCCATCGAAGCACTCGAAAACCCTCAAACGGCTCGTAATGGTTGTCATTGAACGCACAAAAAATGACCTCCTCGCGTGCATGTGTCCAACATTTTACGACGAATGACACATTCTGCCGTGTAAGTCACCCGGAGAGATTTCGAAGCTTTTACAGTTTCGTGCACGCAGGCAGGCAGGCAGGCACGGCTCCTCCCGAATGTGAGGTACCAGCAGTGGCCAAGCGCAAACCGTCACCAGATGTGAGCCGTGCATTATTCCTTCATTTATTTTCTAGATTGCCCAATTCGTCTTGTAACAGTTTACCAGGACCATTTATAATCGTTGTTTTATGGCCGTTCATTTATTCCCAGTCAGCCATACCCTTTAATATCTAATAGTTCGATTACCCGAATTAGTAATTAAGTGGCCTTTTCTTTTTCATTAGCTTATAAACATTTATGAAATACATCCATCTCAATTTCATCAACCTACTATAATTTCGTGCTGTACAACTTAGCCATCTTGCTAAATACAGTAAGATAGTCTATATTACAATGGCCATAATATGTTTTTTAGTACAGAAAACATTTTGGTGTTTTTCTCATAATGTCTGAATCCTTGGGTAAATGGCAAGAACAACGGCGATAACAATAATAATAATAATATTTGACAATGATACAACATTTTAGTTACCTAGTTAGCAATTTTACATTCAATATTCATTATATCTAAACGATGGAGAATAAATATATACAGATAATTGCCTATACAAATAAACTATAAATAAATTTGCACTGATTTGGAAGCACATGAAAAAGTGTTAGAGACCAAAAGCAAAAATATAAAATCATTTTTCAAGGCCAAAATTTACATTTTCAGTGAAGTTCAGATCAAAATGTTGAGCACCACTCACATAAGACAATAATGAGAATTACAGGGTCAAAACAATATGGGTGTACACGGAATGTGTATGTCACATTATCTATTAAAAAAAGTTTCTAGAGCGAATATTTCTTCAAACCAAACCTTCAAAATAATTAAAAGCAACATTAAAAACGATAACATCGTTGAGACAAAAATGATGTAGGAGACTTACTCCTATATACTTACATAAATGAACAAGTGTATTCTAAAATTATAGACAAACCCTTCACACCAAAAGGTTTAATCGTTTATAACCTCACGTCCCCAAAGAGGGGAATTGTAAACCACCAACATTTGTGTAATTACAGCAGGAAGTGACAATTATTAAGCACCTGTTCCAAAGTACATCTTTACTGATTAAAACTGAAACGCTTCTCTCCATTATAAAAAAATTCTCGCTGTTGAAATAAGCATTCAGAGAACTTACAATCTCAGCCAGTCTTCCTTTGCTTACAATGATCTGATTCTAAGTTTACTTAATTTGTGGAACACCACTAAGTATGATTATTTCAAAAGTTGTGTCTAGAATATGGCGCCTTATTTGTGAAAAACTTATAAAAATACTCAGAAATCTTGCTAAGTCATACAGAGCATTATTGTAACCGTAATGCCTGAAGTCTGACGTTTCTAGAACTGCATCTCAGGATGGACTGCACAGCGGCTACTCTTTGCCTTAGAATTTATTTAATAAAACTTTCCTATTTCAACTTATTTCAAGTTTCAGTAAATCAATCTCAACTTTCCTTTCTCAACTTTCTTCAAGGTTCAGCAATTTGAGTTGAGTTGAGTTGAAGGTAGAATTAAGGCCAAAGGCCAAGCACTGGGACCTATGAGGTCATTCAGCACTGAAATGGAAATTGACAGTAAGGGGTTTGAAAGGTTAATAGGAGGAAAACCTCGAAGTTGCTCTATGAGTCAAGTATTAGGAGAGGGTGGACGGTAAGATGAAGAAAGAATATGAAAGGAGGTACAGTAAAAGGAACGAAAGTAGTTGCAGCTAGGGGCCGAAGGTACGCTGCAAAGAACCTTAAGTAATGCCTACAGTGCACCGCATGAGGTCCACTGACGGCAATACCATCCTACGGGTTGGTTCAGTAATTTAATCTCAACTTTCTTATATCAAATTTGATCAAGGTTCAGCAATTTCATCTCAATTTTCCTATATCAAATTTTTTCAAAGTTCAGCAATTTAATCTCTTAAAATTCCCATGTAATTCAACACCACCCGTCACAATGGCGCTACGAACAGGCGAAAAGTGTTCCAGTCCGCAGCATGATTCAAATCAGCGTAAAATAACGCCTGGCAAAACCCGCAGCCTCATTACAAAAAGGCAAAATCGGAGGAAAAACTCTACTCTGAGAATTTTAAATATTACCACGAACCCTGCGAAGGAGATCATAAACATGATTAAGCTTTTTATCAAATGGCACGTCCACCGATGGGATTCCATCACGAACCTCTCTAAGGAATAGACAGCGACGGGCGCGGCCGTACACAAACACACGCACGCACACCACTGTTGTGACTCTAACGGCGGGATGATTCCGTTCAGTTTATATGAGCAACACACTAATGGTAAATATAAATATCTAGGGATGCAAATGCATGATTAAAAGAAATGTATACATTATGCGTGCTTATGTACTTTAGTGTTTGCGCATTCATATATGTAATTATGTATATACATACATATTATATCATATATATATATATATATATATATATATATATATATATATACATACATATATATATATATATATATATATATATATATATATACATATACATATATATATAATATATATATATATATACATATATATATATATATATATATATATATATATATATATATATATATATATACATATACATATGAAAATTAATATCGTGCGAGCGTTCAGATGTATCGCCTCAGACAATATACGCATATATGTATTTGCACGTATGTGCAAAATCAAATTTACGGTATGTTCCTGTGTACCGAAACTAAACGATGTGTGCAAGTATGAAAACAAGGTATGATTCATGCTTATTTACACGAATGTAAACAACATGTACCGATATTTGTATTAGGTAATTACATGTATGTGAAAAATCAAAACATGGTTAACTACATTTACAAGTAGGTATGTTACTAAGCAATTTTGCGTAAATGAAGTTACTTAAGCGTAAGCCAACAAATGCGTTACCGTTTTTATGTTTTTGTTTGTTTGTTTGTCTGTTTGTATGGTGTTTTTTACGTTGCATGGAACCAGTGGTCATTCAGCAACGGGACCAACGGCTTAACGTGACTTCCGAACCACGTCGAGAGTGAACTTCTATCACCAGAAATACACAACTCTCACCCTTTAATGGAATGCCAGAGAATTGAACTCGCGGCCACCGAGGTGGCAGAACACGACCATACCGACCACGCCACCGAGGCGCTTCCGTCTTTATTTGTATGGGTTAACAAGCAACATATATATTACTGAACTCATACCATATTCAAATTTGAATTGAAACAACCACGGACGACTTCACCACGTTCAAATCAGCTGCTCTGTCTTCAAGGAACACAAAACCAGAACGTTGTCCTTTCAGAGGTTCGCTCATATTTCAGCTGAAATAAATGGGCTACTCGAGGACACGTGAGCCGTAATTCCACTGAAGAAGGACAAAAGCGTATACTTGTTATGGTAGTCTCACTCGCCGTTTCATGACATCAGTTGTATGTGATGTGAAGTCAGTCTAGAAGGTCAACCATCGTTGTGGAGACACTCCTCTCCATTTCACATTCTGGAGAGATTTGGCATGTTTCATGTTTATATATATCTATATATATATATATATATATATATATATATATATATATATATATATATATATATATATTATATATAAATAAACATTAATATACTGAAAATTCCCAGGACCGTACAAAAAAAAAAAAAAAAAAAAACAAAGCACATTAACGAAATCCTAAAAAGTCTCAATACGCAGCGATAGCCGAGGGTGATGATATATTTTTAAAGTGAAAATGATCAACTATACCATTTGGCCGCAGCGCCAGACATGCGGTATACTGCAGTTAGAGGCACCTCGTTATAAAAAAAAAAAATAATAAAAAAAATAAATATATAAATAAAAAACCAAGACATTCTAAGAAGTCAGAAAAAGTCATCAGGTCACTGCCTGAGGGCAATAATCCTTTCAGTGACTCCAGCACTCATCATTTTTCTTCACTTATGACATTCTTTTAACCGCAAACATTCCATATAGCGAACCTTCCGCGTCAACATCAAAACCTAATTAATGTCTCTCCTCTCTCTCTCTCTCTCTCTCTCTCTCTCTCTCTCTCTCTCTTTGTGTTATCAGTAGTCTTCATGTCCCACCTTCATTATCGTTCATCTGTGTCCTGATTCCCGTCTTGTTGGGCTATACGTCATCCCTTCAGGACTAACCATCAAGTGCCTCCCTTTTCAACTTGCTCTTAAGGTCCTTGATTCTTTAAATTAATTCTTAAGGTCATGATATAAATAATAAATTAGATTACGTATCTTGCAATATCCTTTCATGTCACCGTTTACACTCTCATAATAAAAATTCTTCGCACGGAATGCAGAATTAAATACTGATAATTCATAAATCTTCTGAAGTTTCAGCAATTTTTACGGAAAACACCAATTGATAATTTGCATTTGTTAACAAATACACATCTGTTTCAACAAGA
This sequence comes from Macrobrachium nipponense, assembly GCF_015104395.2. Classification (NCBI taxonomy): domain Eukaryota; kingdom Metazoa; phylum Arthropoda; class Malacostraca; order Decapoda; family Palaemonidae; genus Macrobrachium; species Macrobrachium nipponense. The sequence continues at coordinate 86,544,591 of NC_087205.1, forward strand.
GACCGGTATTAGTCAATGGCAATATACAAGCAATGAGCATAAATTCATCCTATAATTTGCAGTTGATTTAAAAGAATTAAAGAAAAAAATCTATTTTCATAACTCCAGAATCAAACGAGAGAGACAATTTAAGTTACCACAAGAAAAAAACAATGTTCTGGGTGGTAACGAATTTGAATTTATCAGCTCTTGGATGACCTTTCTTTACTTTCAAAATAACCATAATTTTAAGTGCTTATGCATTTCCTATTAAATAAGAGGCCTCTCAATGATAAAAACAAAAAAAGAAAAATACAATTGATAAAAAAAATCAATTGAAAAGAAAAGAAAATTACATGCTAAAACTCCCTCCTCAGTAACCCACCCCTGTTTCAGAAAATAATCTGACCTTCAGAAATGTCTCTCCTTCCCACCAGCCTTCGTAGCGACCCCTGCCCGATCCCGGATTCCAAATTATCCCTTCCTCTAAAGGGCACGAAAGCAACAACAAAAAAATCCATCTTGACATTTCTCAGCTGAATAAGCCATGAGCCTCTTCGTCTGATGATGACCTATTCCATATTTCAGACCGCCAATGACCTCGTGATTGCAGGGTTATTTCGGGACTTTTATCTACAGAATATCTCCTCGTAACACGACATTCGTTTGGTTGGGGCTTGTGGTTCTTAAAAGTAGAACCAGAAGTAGAGATATTAACATCATGAAGCTTTCGATACATGCAATGACGCTCAACGAAGTTAACAGTTTTTCCGAGATGAATGATCGTTCATGATCCAATACTGATTTTGACAATTAAATTTAGCTTCTGTGTGCTAACTGAACTTGTTCCTTAAATCATCTGGAGACCTCCATACGTTACATGGCTCATTCATAAAACAAAATTAGTCCTTAATTAAGAGGATGCAATTCGACCCACAACGAAAACCTTACGTAATTACATTTTTTAGTCAACAAATAACAAATTTATGACACCTGAAAGACTTTCAATAATATCAAACAGTGTAAACAAAAAATTAGGTGCCATCAGGAGTTTAACCGGCTTCACTTAGACGATTTTTATGATCTTGACCGACATTATAACCAGCAAAATTTGAAGAACCTCTAGGATACTTTTTAATCATAACGGGTATTACAAATTTGATATATAGAATGCATCGGGCCATAAGAAGCTCTTTCTTCTTCCAAGTGTTTTAACGTCATAAAAAAGGTAATCTTTCTACTAAGAAATGATTAGACAAACTGACTATTTGGAAGAATCTCTTCTGCTGCTGTGCCGCTCATGTAATCCTAAGAAAATGCCTGCACAAATGTCCTTCTTACTACAAAGAAATCATGAAAACAGAACGCATATCCAGCACTTAGTACTCTTC
>NC_087205.1:86550960-86608460 GCF_015104395.2 Macrobrachium nipponense
ATTACTTAATGAAAATTCACTGGACTTCATCAACATTAATTTTACATCTAATTCGCTCATGGATAATTCCAATAAGCTGTACATATTTAACGTGAATGCCATAATGACGCAAGATTATATATATATATATATATATATATATATATATGTTATATATATATATATATATATATATATATATATATATATATATATATATATATATATATATATATACATATACGTATATGTGTATGTGCATACCTGAGAAATAGGTCACCGTATGTAAAACAATGCAGTAGCCATCTTTTTAGATCCTGTCGAACACGAGAAAGATGCTCGAGCAGATGGAAAATAATTTTTTATCTCTATACATATATAGAAACTATTAATTTTGGTATTGGGAAAAAATTACCTCGGCAATCAATTTCCAAAAATGAAAGAAAAGCAGAAATGTCGACTAATTACAAAAGAAACTAGGTTAAAATCGAAATACAAAATAATAATCTGGGTGTCAATCAGTGGCGCTAAAGAAAAATAGACAACTATAATTAATATAATATGCACACTTGCCGTGTTGCACGAATAAATTTAAATTCCATATGTTTTGCAAAGATATAAAAAAAAGGTTAACATTCACCGTTTCCAAAACGCACGGGACTTTAATTAACAGAGAACTAATTTCGTGCATAAAAACCCAACAGCCGATTGAAGGTTGAAGGAAAGCTGTGGCCTTGAATTTCTTATTGCATCTTTGCAGCTGTTTAAGAAAATTTTATGTGTACATGTGCGCTAATGTTGTAGCCTTGAATTTCTTATTGCGTCTTTGTAGCCCTTTAAGAAAATTTCATATGTGTATACGTGCCGCTAATGTTTTCCTGTAACACGGTACGGTAAGTATGCGAGTATTACTAAGCTAATCACAGGCTGTAGTCTGAGAGCACTTATTCGTGAGTATTTGCTCGTCCATGCGAGTCCATATTCGTGAGTACTTACCTGCAGGTACATATCAATTCATGCGTGTTACAAAGTTGAGTACCTTTAAGTGAATATTTACATGTTAATCTATAGCCTTAATTCGTGAGTGTTTTTACGAAAGTACGTTATTCCATGCCTGTTATCAGTAATGCCGGTATTTAAGCGCGTGTACATTAACTCATCCCTGTAATTGGTGACCACCAGTGTTTGAGTAACTGCCTGTAAAACAAATGTATCTACGTCTTGAGTGGCCGTGAAGCTGTTATAAGATGAGAAATGCATTTAATTATTGAGTACTGGCCCTATATGACTGCATGATAATATTTCGCGAAGGTCAGTTACGACATGATTTACATGAATGCACACCCGCAAATCCACGTGTTACAGCCCAAAACGTTTCTGTGAAAGACAGGGGGCCACCATCCTAATAACCAAGGACCCCCAACCACAGCAGAACTGGTAAAAGCAGCAAAGGAGCAGCAGAACCAGAAGCAGCAAAAGCAGAAGCAGCAGAAGCAGCGAAAGCAGCGGCGGTGGCCGTGGTATTTGCGGAAGGCATCTTCTGAAGAATATGAAGAGACCCATCCGAATGAAAGCTCATTGATCACGGACAGTAATTAGGGGAGCTATGATTAAAGGGTTAATGACATGGCGATAATGGGATTTGCAACAAAGGGTTAAAGGGATGACCATAATGTCCTTGGAGAGGCCGCCCTGATGGAACCAGATAGAATACGAGTAGAAAAGAGAGAGAGAGAGAGAGAGAGAGAGAGGCGAGGAGCGACAGAGCGAGGTAATATGAAGAAAGACGAAACTCAAGGCCTAGACGCGTTTGATATATCATTACCGGAGGATCTTTGTGTACATCGACACAAAGGGAGATACGCATCTTCGAGTAGCTTTTCCAACAGACCCGAGGAACACTCGCATTCGTCTTCACACAAGAGTACGAAGCGGAGACAAAGAGATAATCAGCAAAGAGAGGAGGGGAAGGACAAGAGTTATTATTCAGACTAACAAGACAAAGGTCATTAAACATAAAAATGGACACAGAAAGCATTTATGAACAGGATATATGAAACTAAAGGTTTTTATTTATTTATTTATTTTTATTTACGAGAGGGCAAATGGGCATGCAGCCCGAAATTTGGAATCAGTCCCTAATTAACTTAATATTTTAAAGTAAATTAAAAAGAAAATAAATTTCACTTGAATCACAGAAAACCATTATACTATATTTTAAGCGTGATTTTGGCTGCTGATGACGATGACGATGATGATGATGATGATGATTATTCAAGATGAGCACAATTCGGACCTAACAAGTCTAAGACAACATCTTTATGTAATGACAGATATATTATATTATATATATATATATATATATATATATATATATATATATATATATATATAATATACTATAATAAACACACATATACATACATACATATATATAATATATATATGTGTGTGTGTGCGCGTGTACGTATGTGTGTGTGTGTGTGTACGTATGTGTGTGTGTGTAATCTCTTCAGTATGCCGTACGGTAAGTAAAGTAATGGCCCAGTCATTTATAACGGTGCAATTTTATTCTCAAAACCGAAACCGCGTTATAGTCACCAAAGAATCAATTTTTTTTTTTTTTGTTTTTTTTTTTTTTTTTTTTTTTTTTGAGAATTGCGTTTAAACAAATTCAGAGTACAGGAATGCCAAACCAGGTTTTTCTTTGCCATATGAGGTTTCTCCTTACAGGGGCTGGCGCCAAAAGGCAATGCTACAATCAAACGCCTGCCCCATTGGATTTTCAGGGAACTTATGTGTCGACGAGGTGTCTATTTTTCTGGTGCTTACCATATGTAATGACCAGATACAACGTTGCTCTTCTTTGCAGTTTTAATGGAGTTATCACGGAGGAATACAAAATCTACTTCTCGAAAAGTAATATACAGGCCCTCAATTCTAAAAAAAAAAAAATGATTTAGGTTTGAAATTATGAAATTGCCATTACCTACAATTTCCTTAATTCATATTTTCACGATTTACAAATGTTGTCCTTGATAACATGAGGTATCACAGTTTTTGTAATGTTTTTCAATAACGTGTAAACTGCTATCAGGTTCTTCAAGAATGCTTGAAATTACTACGGGTTTACTTTAGATAACTGATCCAGTTAACTTGCAATAAATAAATAAATAAATAGGATAAATGCTAGTCATTTGATTGCCTGAAGAGAATTTCAGTTGAAACCATAAATGAAAGTTAGAGTATTTTTTCTAAAACATACTTAACATACTTTTGTGTAAAACTTAAACTGGTGTCCAAAGTAAAATTCTTTGTACATTCTGATGAAGTATGATCCATGTAAGCATGCATATATTAAATGTCGTGTCAACATCGTCACAGGTAAAAAACTGTAAAGTGAAAGCACCTATGCATAAATGTATATGTAACAATATACACTCGTCAATACGAAAGCAAGCAAGTACATATATGACTTCCGCCATGTGTACTAAAAAAAAAGAAAAAAAAAACGGAAGACACTTTCATCCAAACTTCCGATCACAGTCGGATAAAAAAATGCAGATACGAAAAGATGGAGAGGATAAAAATCAGACAGGACCCACCACACCCTTTCCGACAATAAAACTACGGCACGAACTTCCTGAAGACAAGAGAAAAAAATGAATATTCACACTGGGTGGTGGGAAAGATCAACTAAATCATCTCTGGCTGCAGTGGGACGATCCAGCGCAACAGTTTCTGAAGCAGCTGTTTTGCACAAGGCGCAATTTCATCGGACGCAGTTTATGAGGAAATAATGCCACAAGAAGCAGTGTACCCAGATGAAGTTATTATGAAGAAGTTGTCTCATAAAAAATGAATATTCATAAAAAAAAGAAAGTTATCGCAGACAGTTTCAGGGTTAGCAACTTCACAAAGAGCAATTCCATCACAAGCCATTTCCAGGAGCTGTAATTAACCAAGAGGCAATTTCAACAGAGGCAGCCTCCCGGGAGAAGCAATTAAAAACTATGCAATTCCCGGATCACCAGTTTCAGCAGCAGCGACCAACGAGAGAGAACAACCCCTAGAGAAGTTATTGGAATTGGAATATGCGGTTTAGGCCAGAGGCCAAGCACTGGGCCCTACGAGGACATTCAGCGCTGAAAGGAAAATTGTGTGCAAAGGAAGTTTTCGTAAGTTTTCGTGGTGTAACAGGATGAAAACCTCGTAGTTGCGCTATGAAACAACTGTTGGGAGAGGGTGGAGAGTAAGATTGAAGGAAGAGAATATGAACGGAGGTACAGTAAAAGGAATGAAAGAGGTTGCAGCTAGGGGACGATGGGACACTGCAAAGAACCTTAAGTAATGCACTGTATGCATTACAGTACACCGCGTGAGGTGCACTAACGGCATTACCCCCTTACGGGATTGAGAATTTATGTCATCATGAAAGCTCTAAATGACTAATTAATACTAACCTAGGACAGACTAGGTGGCAGAAGAAGCAACAACCGCAACATGACGGTCGGTGGACGGTCAAACCTGGCATTCGTCGGGTTGCACGAGATCACCACCGGAAGTGCGATCGGCGTTCCTCCTCCTTCCTTCCTTGCGCGCATCCCAGAACAATAGACACTATGAGAATTAACATAACCTTACTGTCAATCTCTGTTTCAGCGCTGAATGGCCCCAGTACTTGGGATAATGCCAAAAGTATATAAAATAAATAAATAAATTGATCATCATTATTAGAGTGCATTAAGAATATATTTTCATGGTGTTTGAGGTTGGTTAAATCTATTTTGTGAAATTATAATTACAACTCACACAATATCAAAACAGATAAGAGCTGAAATCTAACAAATTCTGAGCATATTTGTTGTAAAATATTTACGTGAATTTATTCATTAAAAAAAAGTTACTGCATCTTCGATTTCAATAAATTCACGATAATATTTTTCAACAAATGTGCTCAGAATTTGTTAGATTTTAGCTCTTATCTCTTTTAATATTTTTGAGTTGTAATTATAATTTCACATAATAAAATTTACCAACCTCAAACATTATGAAAATATATTCTTAATGTACTCTAATAATGATGATCAATTTATTTATTTTATAGATTTTTGGCATTATGCCAAGCACTGGGGCCATTCAGCGCTGAAACAGAAATTGACAGTAAAAGGTTTGAAAGGTGCAACAGGAGGAAAACCAAGCAGTTGCACTATGAAACAATTGTTAGGAGAGGGTGGACAGTAAAATGGAAGAAAGAGAATATGAACGGGGGTAAAGTAAAGGGAATGAAAGTAGTTGCAGCTAGGGGCCGAAGGATAATAATGATCAAGGTTAAAACAAAGTTGACGGTAATAAAGATATGCCTTTCTTCGCCTGCTCATCTATTTAGGTTACCATCATACAGTTATTTTTTTTTTTTAATTGTCAGTTCATCATACATAACCTTTATAAAGTATTGTGATCGAGTTTCTACATCTCACTTCACTTGGCAGAGGCGCAAGAATGCTTGCGTTTCCCAGAGGAGGAGCCAATGGCAAGCGCTCATGATCTTATAAGAAGTCATTTGCCCTCGTAAAGGTGTACAGACAACCCACAGGTGACAAAGAATGAGCCTTGTAAGACAGATGTCACGGAACGGCATCATTGCTTGATTTGCACTTTAGAAGGAGAAAGAAGGAGTGAGGAGGAGATAAAGGAAGACGAGACGAAGATGAAGTATGAGAAGCAAAGAAATGAGAACGCAGGCGAACTAGTATCCTAATGAGGTTAACGCTAATTAAACATTTTTAACACGACACCAAAACCGAAAACGTCTTTGATGGAGGAGAGGAAAATGTTGACGACGAGTGAGGACATATTGCATCCTAGCAGTGTAGAGGACACCACATCAAAGGAGAAGTCGCTTAATCTTCCTTGGTGATATAACAGCACCTGACCAGGTGAACTCGGAGCCTTTCTGGGTTCGAGGGAGAAGAGAGCTGACGGAAAGCCAGCTCCGCTAAACAACAAAGCAAGAAGAAACGCATCGTTGTAATTACACGAGACAAAGGACAAAAAGAACAGAATAAAGAAAAAAAAAAGGCTAGGGTGGAGTGAACGCTTGTGGAAAAGTAAAAACGAAAGATGATGAAGCCATAAATCTTGAAATTAATGACATTAAACAAGCCATCCCCATGACAAACGCACGCCTGTGTGATTTGAAGGCAGTTTTTACGGGGCACATCCTGAGCCGAAAGCTTCCCTTCCACACATCGATGGGATTGTTAGCGCGAAACAAGCTGACACCCATATGCGCCCTCTCTCTCTCTCTCTCTCTCTCTCTCTCTCTCTCTCTCTCTCTCGCTGTTTTTGACATACTGCCTGTCTGGTCTCTAGTGTGACTGTCACACTGAAGTGTCAGAATTATTTTCATTACTTGGCATTTCCTAATTGAATCGGTTTTTCAGTTTCCTAATATAATCATCCTGAGGGTTTTTTAAAATATATGCCCTAAAATCTGAGTAAAACAACCATTCGAACTAATACGAGCGATTTAAAAGGCCTCACTTATCCCAAGATTTTAGCACGATCCACTTATATATCTATTTCAAGCTCAAAGAGGTTCAAGATTCCTTAAAATAGAATAGAATAGATTATAGAATTTACGCCAAAGGCCTAGCGCTGGGATTTATGAGATTATTCAGCGCTGAAACGTAAATTGATAGTAAAAAGCTTTGAAAGAGATGTAACAGGAGGGAAACCTCGCAGCTGCACTATGAATCAATTGTTAATAGAGGGTGAAAAGTACGATGAAAGAAAGATAATATCAACGGAGGTACAGCAAAAGAATGAAAGGGGTTGCAGCTGGGGCTAAGGGACGCTGTGATGAACCTTTAAGTAATGCCTACGATACACCGCATGAGGTGCACTGACGGAACAAAGCCCCCTACGGGAATTCAAGATCCCACTATTCAATAATTTTCTTTAAATAGTTAGGTCCTGGCACCAGCCATTTCCTAAGACCGAAGATGACTAGTTGCAAAAAGTACCATAAGAAAATCGTCAGTATGACCCAAGACCTTTATTAAGGAACGGCACCCGTTGCTACTAAGCCTATTCGATCTGAAATATGGCAGTGATATACACGTTTTTACTCTCTCTCTCTCTCTCTCTCTCTCTCTCTCTCGCTTTTTTTCTTCAGAGATTCTGCTGCCTTCTTGCTTCACCTAGTTCGTGACATAATTCTTTTCTCACCACACCTTCTGCTGTCATGTGGATTCTCAAATACCTACATATGTCAAACAGTTCTATATTCCCATTGTCAAACAGTTCTATTTTCCATTACCCTTCCTGTCTTGCCACTGCTGATATTACTTGAAAATTTCTCCTTGAACATATACCATCTCAAATTCGATCATCACCTTGAATAGCTTCTGTCACATATCTTCCACTATCACTGGATCAGCTACACATACATCAACCCCTCTATACACCTTTCACGACGAAACTTTGTACCCTACAGTTTTGCTCCTACATCTAGCTGTCCCTCCAATGAGTTCTCTCATCACTCTTACGAATATATACATAAATGAAATAAATACGATGCTATAAACCCCGGCAACCACTCCCTTATCTAATACATTTTAATAAGTTTTATTTTCAGTTTAAAAATGGTTCTGAACAAATACCTTCACAAGAGAGTCATCATCTGGAATTTCTACCTATATAGCCAGAATTCCTCTTAGATTTCTCCAGTAAAATCTTTTCCTTAATCCACATTTCCGCTACTATTTTCTTTCTCCCTCGCAACCAATCTTTGCCATTGCCTTTATTTTATATATTTTTCACCAGAAGCATCTCTCTCTCTCTCTCTCTCTCTCTCTCTCTCTCTCTCCCTACCGTGCCAAACTGTCACAATGCGTCACGCCTTTTGATCTCTCTTCGTATATTCTTTTTTCTTTTCGTTTCACGTATTCTCATCATCCTTCCTCCTTGCTACTTCTCGTTTTATTTCCGGCGAAATGACACCCTTGCATGACTGCAAGAAAGGAAGAAGAGGATACAAATAAGCGAGAAAAAATATAATGACTCCAATGCAAAGACAAGGGAACAACTGCAGTGAGCTGAAGAACAGTATCGAGAGACACATAAATAGGTGCTTGCGAGCTGCCGTGAGGGGAGAGGAGGGAGATGGAAAAAATGCTTTAATAACGCCGCAAAAGGTAAAGGAAAAGACCGCGTCTATTTAGGGAAGATGGAGGAGGAGGAGGAGGAGGAGGAGGAGGAGGAAGCAAACACAGAAAGCTGGGCACGAGTAAAAGGGGGGAGATTTAAATAAAAAAAATAAAAAAATAAAAACAGAAAGAAAGAATGGAGGAGGACAGTTGCGGAAGAGAAAATGGAAAGAGAGCAAGAATAAAAAGGGGGCGCAGAAGAGGTTGAAGGGTTCAAATGAAGGGGATAAGAAATAACGCAAAAGGAGGAGAAAAGCAGAAGAGGGGAGACGGTATGGCATCAAAATTAGATATCTTATATTGAAAAATCTTTAATTTAAAAAAATTAATATCAGTACCTGAAGATTAAGGTGTTCTAAAGGTAAATAAAAAAAAGAAAAAATTAAAGAGTCGTCATCTGACCTTACTTCCATAATTCAAGAATGCAAACCAGAGAGAGAGAGAGAGAGAGAGAGAGAGAGAGAGAGATCCGTAGATTCGACTCGAGGTTACATAGCTCACGAATTCTCTTGCTCTAAAAGATATCTTGATGTCAATGCGTGACCCAGTTTCTGCTTATCGATAATTTACTTTGTTTCGAGGGTGTACTTGAGCACACGAGTTCGGAAATCATGTCTCGAACGGGCCGCCAGTAAGGTCTTGCTCCACGTGTTATTTTATTGAAAACTCTGAACGTTCTCCTCAAGGGCTGATCAGAGCGATGTGTGAATTAAAATATCGAGAGCAAGGAGGTATACTCCAGTTCTGGAACATCCGAGACGAAAGTAACAGGAAGAAATGGCCAAGTGGCACAGCTGTTACTGTAGTAGATTCACATCGGCCGCGCATTTGATGTCTAGGCCAGTCCCTTACGAAGCTCCTGATTGGCTGTTGATAAGCCAATCACAGGGCTGGAAACTCTCAGTCTCTCTCGAGAGTTCAAATGGGTAGGATCTATGTTCCACCTCTCCTGAGGGATACGTCTTTCAAAAGTATCCCTCAGTAGAGGTGGAACATGCATCCTGCCCATGTGAACTCTCGAGAGAGACAGAAAGTTTCCAGCCCTGTCATTGGCTTATCAACAGCCAATCAGGAGCGTCGTAAGGGACTGGCCTAGACATCAAATGCACGGTTGATGTGACTCTACTATAGTAAAAGTAGTGCTTCATTTTGTACATTAATTAGTCGAATAGTTTCTATTTTCTATGATTCTGTTGCCAGTATCACCACCAAGCTTTCTGACTGGCACCTCTATCACTCGAATCACAGTCATTCTTTACAGCTGTAAGTCACTGCAAAATTTCTATGAGACCAGGAATTGTACTAATACAATGCTGAGAAAAATGTCCTAAATAGGATTGAATCAATACAATTCTGAGAAAAATGTCCTAATACAATTCTGAGAAAAATTTCTTAATACAATTCTGAGAAAAATGTCATAAATAACCAGGATTGTATTAATACAATTCTGAGAAACATTTCCAAATACTCTTCTGAGAAAAATTTCTGAATACAATTAAATGAGAAAAATTTTTTCTTATATAACCAAGATTGTATTAATACAATTCTGGAACAATTTCCTAATACAATTCTGAGAAAAATTTCTTAATACAATTCTGAGAAAAATTTCTTAACACAGTTCTGAGAAAAATTTCCTATTTCTGAGAAAAATGTCCTAAATAACCAGGATTGTATTAATACAATTCTGAGAAAAATGTCCAAATACTCTTCTGAGAAAAATTTCTTAATACAATTCTGAGAAAATTTTCCTAAATAACCAGGATTGTATTAATATAATTCTAAGAACAATTTCATATTACAATTCTGAGAAAAATTATCATTGGAAATGACACCATATTACAGTTACAATGAGACCAGCATTATACCAAAACCATACTCTAACTAACAATTCTAGAGAAAAATTCCCTGGAAATGGCTGCAAATTAAATTCGGAATTTATCCCCACAAAACAGATTGTGACTCCTGAGCATTACTGAGGAGGAAATTAGAGTTGTGGCAATTTTACCAAATCTATAACGCTACTCCCACCCACATGCTGATTGTTTGTTTGTTTGTATGTATATATATATTTATATATATAAATATTGTTATATATACGTTGCATTTATATATATACATAGTTATATATACACTGCATGGAACCAGTGATTATTCAGCAACGGGACCACCGGCTTTACGTGACTTCCGAACCACGTCGAGAGTGAACTTCCGTCACCAGAAATACACATCTCTGACCCCTCAATGGAATGCCCGGAAATTGAACTCGCGGCCACCGAGGTGGCAGGACAAGTCCAAACCGACCACGCCACTGAGGTGCTCCCCACATGCTTTTGCATTTAAGAACAGAATATTAAGACTTTATGAAAATAATATATACAAAATTTTGAAGTTCATCAAGTAATTCTACTTCCTAGTGTATGTTAGTTTTCACAAACCAAGCAACTGACCACCAAGGCAAAGATGAATGGCTATGACTGCGCAGCAAACAAAGGAGAAGGTTTCCTCTTGAGAGAAACAGTTGACTTTAAATGAACAAAACACGACCGAATTCTCAAGTACCTGAAATGTTTGTTATGTTGCATTCTGAAGAAGCGTTTCTGTATCCTTTATATTTCACGGACCATAACTACAAAATCAATAGAATCTTATAATGACCCCTTAATTTACGGACACCATAACAGTAAGGATTATATATGTAAATAAATGTTATAAGAGAACTTTCCTGATTATACAAATACATCCATACACAAAAACACATATATATAACAATATGTATATTAAATGTATATATATAAATTATATATATATATAGATAGATATATATAAATTATATAGAATCTATATATATATATATAAATTATATATATAATATAGTATGACATATTATGGATATATTATATAATATATGTTATATATATATATATAATATAGTCTAGTATATATATATATAGATGATAGTATATACCTATATACATATATATATATATATATCATATATATATATATATATATATATATATATATATATATATATATATATATATATATATATATATATATATATATATATATATATATGTGTGTGGTGTGTGTGTGTGTGTGTGTGTATATATATATAGTGTCGTGTTATATATATATATTTATATGTATTTATAATCCATAATATTTATTCTTTTACTGCAGCCTTCAGAATGAGACTAGTTTCAGAATGAGACTAGTAGTCTTCAAACGTCGGTAAAAAATAAAGATGCTTCTATGTATCAGTCTGTTTCCACTGAATTCATATCTTCATATATCTGACTGATTAGCTGTCCTGCCTGTATCCTTTATATATATAACATACACACACAATATATATATATATGTATATATATATATATATATATATATATATATATATATATATATATATATATATATATACAGATATTTGTATATACAATGAGAGATAAATATTTTGACTTTAATTTTTCAATGAATCCAACGACGTTTTACATTACTCTCAACGATATTAATATATTACACAGCAATTCCCGACATTTTAAACCAACCTGCGTTTTTTTTTTTATTCAAATCTCGTAAGCTCCCTCGTTACGGCACGAGGCGACTTTTACATTTTCACATCCATGTTTCAAACGCGTTCCGTCCATCAATGTCACCTACTAACTTTTATATGACTGGATCTGCGCGCCTTTGATGCATTTTAGATTTTCATTTCGGGTCAAAAGTGCGAGAAAATGAAATAATATGAAACGGACCGCGACTGTTAATTATCAATCTTGCATTTTCATTTCATTCCCGTATTCTTTCGCGCAACTCGCTCTTCTTTTCGTTCGCTCTCGAATGAAAGTCGAATTTTATCTCGTCAGTAATTAGACAACACGTCGCCAGGAACTGCGACAAGCAGTACGAACAAGCTCTTCCCTATTCACGAAGCCTTCAGTCACACATTTCGCACAGACCTTTAATTATTTATTAATATATAAATGTCATCAATTCGCGTTCTCAAACTTCTTCCTTTCCGGGCACAGAACTCCCCTAAAGGAACAAGCCGCACAGACAAGAAAAGAATGTGAAATATTACTCAAAATAATTTTTCCTCTGAGAATTTGCGTTAAATTTAAGAACAATGACCTAAAATAGTGGTTGGTTCAGGTTCCTCGTCCAGAAAGAATAAAGAGACATCAGCAGTCGGCCAGACTTATAAACTAAATGTATAATGTTGTTCGAATATATATACTATATATATACATATATATATATATATATATACACACATGAAATGTGGAATAACTGATACTTGCAGATGCTACGGCACTCGTTAGGAACAGTGGAGAGGGACTGCAGGTACTAGTAAAAGAGTTATGAAAAGTTTGCAAAAAAAGAAATTCGAGAGTAAATTGGAGCAGGAGCATAGTAATGAGGATAAATGGGAACCAGGAAGATAGAGCAATGAATTAGCATGTTGGAAGAATAGAAGCGGTCGGTTCATGCAAGTATTCAGGAGTAAATATAATGAATTATGGTAGAATGAGAGAAATGCTGGGTATCAGCATGGGTGAGACTAGACCAGTAGCAGGTAGCTTGCAAGGAGTAAGTACAGACTTGAATCATGTAACAACGCCAATTTGAGAATAAACTGAGCGATTGTTGAGCCAACTCTCCCTTATGAAAGGGAAGTGCAAATGTTGAATGCAAATGAAAATAAAAGCTTATTGCTTTTGAGGAAGACTGTATTGATAATATATCATATATATATATACTATATATATATATATTGTATATATATATATATATGTATATATTATAGATATATATATATATATATATATATATATATATATATATATATGTATATATTATATATATATATTCATTATAGGGTAGAAATGTGGAGATATTTAGAAGTGACAACGACGAATCAGAGTAACTAGAGAAAGTCTGATCACGTGGAAGGTGTAGTCAATGATAGACTGGTGAATAAAGTATAACGCATAAGTCCCAGGTGGAGGGGGAAAAAAAAAAAGAGAGGAAGACCTACAGAGGATTAGATAGATTTCGTGAGATGCTGGAAAGGAAGGAAGCAATATCAAGGAGCGTGAGCGTTCGTACAAGATAAGGGTTACAGGCTGTGGAAAAAAAAGGAAATAGTACTATAGTAGATTCACATCAACCGTGCATTTGATGTCTAGGCCAGTCCCTTACAACGCTCCTGATTGGCTGTTGATAAGCCAATGACAAGGCTGGAAACTCTCAGTCTCTCTCGAGAGTTCACATAGGCAGGATGTATGTTCTACCTATCCTGAGGGAAACTAATGAAAGACGTATCCCTCAGGAGAGGTGGAACATAGATCCTACCCATGTGAACTCTCTCGAGAGAATGAGAGTTTCAAGCCCTGTCATTGGCTTATCAACAGCCAATTATGAGCGTCGTAAGGGGCTGGCCAAGACATCAAATGCACGGCTGATGTGAATCTACTATAGCAAAGTAGTTCTAAGGTAGCGAACTAATATCATATATATATATATATATATTATTTATCTTCAGCTTTCCCCATCCTTATATTGGGTCGCTATTTGTTGTTAGTCTTCTCCATCTTCTGCGACCATGCACCATTACCTCACTTGCGTTCGTCTCCCGCATGTCCCTGTTAGCCGTGCCATTGCAATCGTCTCTGTTGCAGCTTCTTTGATACTTCTGGAACTTTCACCGTCCCTCTTATGAAGTCATTCCTTCCCCTGTCCCTCCTTTTCACTCCGCACATCCAACGTCACATTCTCATTTCTGCCACTTCCATCCTTCTCTCCTGTGCTTTCTTTAAGGGCCATGCTTCACAACTGTAATCAATATATAATATCATATATATATATATATATATATATATATATATATATATATATAATTATATATATATATATAATATAGATCTATATATACAATATATATATATTATATACTTATATATATGTAAAAAAAATTATATTAAAAATAATATATATTTAACACCAACAAAAAGTTAGTCAAGGGAATGAAATGTCATACCCACATCGGTGGAGCTAAATCAAGACCGTGAAATGCCATGGTACTGAGACAATGCTACAACTCAGGGTTTGATATGAAAGGTTATATGGCCACCAACCACCTAATTTTAGCCTTTGAGGTGACTCATCGTTCAAATAATAACAATACAAATACCCTAATCAGTCATGGTATACTTTTTCAACAGGCTGGCCGATGAGTCTCCAAACTATACTTGGCATATGGTTACAAAAGTGATTTTGTTACCTTCCTTTCAGTTTTTCTTATATATGTAAATATACATACGTACAGGCATGCTAAAATTAGGTGCCTTGTGCCATGGGAGGGGGCCGGGGTGTTGGTGACCATATAACCAGTGATATCAAACGTTGCGTTGTACCATAGCATTTCAACGTCTGAATTTAGATCCACCAATGGAGGTATTACATTCAGTCCCCTTTGCTAATTTTGTTTTTTTGTTTTTATCTTGTTGTTATTATTACTTATTTATATGCATGTGCATATATAATAAATATATATATCATATATATATATATATATATATATATATATATAATATATATATATATATATATATATACACATATGAGTGAGTGTAATTAAAGAATATATATAGATATATATATATATATATACCAAACAAATATGTGAATGGTCTTAAAGGAATAAATATATATATATATATATATATATATATATATATATATATTAAATATATGGAAGTTCTTAAAGAATAAATATAGTACAATTATCAAGAAGGTGTGTAAGTACAGAAGAACGCGCTTACAAAATCGGATGTTGAAACACCAATCTCCGGGAGCCACATGGGTGGCAATAGATGTGTTTATTCCAAGGAAGTCAGGTATGTACATAATGACTGGGGCTTCGAGCAAAAGACCAAGCCTTTTTGGTATGCTGGGAACCCACGGGACGGATGGGGGAGTGACCCACTTCATGAATAGGAGGGGTGGGGGGGATGCGATGAAATTTCACTACTTATGCATTTGTATGTATAAGCGAATGTATACATAAATTCACAAACATAAAGAGTAAAAAACTGAAGAAAATGGTTTCTCGTGTGGTTGCTAAAACAATTCAATTCCGAATAAAGAATGTTAAAAGGGACAAAAATAGCTGCTCCGCAGTATAATACACGATTCATTTAACAAAAAATGTTCCAAAAGATTTTTATGTTCAATTTGCAATTGCATATATTCATCAGTGATCAATTACGCGCAGATTCGTTTTTCTTCCAAATAATCTGATGAGAAGTCGTTAGCTTTTTATCAACAGTCTTGGAAATATATTCGACTGATTGACCTATAGCATAAACAAAATGATTAACTAGGTGGCTGTGAAAACAATATCAACCCACACTGACGATTTAGAAGTTAAATTTTTCTTGACTTACAGAGGAAATCGCGCGTTAAATCACTGCTATGGAACGAAAAAGGACTTTTGAAAATCAAAATGGATTGCATATAAAAGAAAGGGAGATTTATTCAAGGGAGATTTATTCACAAATTGACTGAAAAAAATATAAAGGAAGCCGATAAGAGGAACTATATCAAGGGTAGGCAATGAGATTTAAGCGTAATATACACTTGCTGCGTACCTGCAACAAACTCCACACTCTTCACTGCGCATTTCTATCTATACAGAGACCACGGATTACGACCGGACCGCATAGCTTGCTTCTCAGTGTAGTCATACGTTCATTTCTGTCCAATTTTACTACGCTGTGGCTTCTTTCATTATGCACTGAATCAAGAGATATTCTATGAGGAATCCGTTTCGCATATAATAAGTCTATATATGTGCTTAACATATATGAAACCATAAAAAATTTTCTATCTAACTGCCAAGAGTATTGTCATACTTTGTTAACAAGTATAGTCTTCTTCTATCATTAGCAAAAAAATAAGTGAATTAAAAGTAAATTTTTTTTTCACTTCATCAGTTTGTAATTTTGCAAGGAATACTCCATCATCCTTTTAATGCTATAACGAAAGTTCACGAATGGGCAAGCGAACCTGCGCTACACAATTTTGCGCTCATATTTTGAAACACGACGGTGCAACCTTTATCTTTCCACGTTGATTTGCACCGATTATATACGAAGCGCAAATACGCAACAAGTGTATAACCACCTGAAAAGACCCAAGATACAAACAGCTGAACACGGTTATTCGTTCTTGTTGAATACTAGAGTTCTAGAATTTCAATTCTTCTTCTAAAGAAGAAAAGAGAGAGAGAGAGAGAGAGAGAGAGAGAGAGAGAGAGCAAGCTTTTAGGAGTGGTGAGAGGAATGTGAGGGAAACTAAGGAGAGAGAGAGAGAGAGAGAGAAGAAGAGAGAGAGAGAGAGACAGACAGACAGACAAACAGAATTTACAGGTGGTCTCTTAGGAAAGGAGAGAGAAATTTACAGGTGGTCTTTCAGGAGAGAGAGAGAGAGAGAGAGAGAGAAATTTACTGTGGTCTTTTAGGAGTGGGGAGAGGGAGACCTAAGGAAAGGGAGTCACTCCAGTCGTGACTTGGAGTGCAGCTCTTCTTCGCGAGTGTAATTAGCGAAAGATGATTGGGGGGTTGGGGGGGGAAGCGTATTTCCTAAGACCATTTGTTGTGTGTTAAATACCCCAGTTCTGCTTATAGGCCGTGTTTACCTCGACCCTTTAGGAAAAAATATATATACTAAATGAAAGTAGCCACCCTGAACACGATAAAAAAAAATGGTATTTCTTACCAAGAACTACCCAACTCACACTCAAAATGAAGCATTTAAGCATGTAAATGTGGCCTCAATTGAAGCATTTCGATGTATTGTATCATTTCCCTTTTAGAAAAATGTAAATTTCTTTTTTTTTAACGACCAATACTTCTTCCGATTTCGTAAGACTTTAGACTTTTCTCTTTAGTATCCCTATCACTGACTTTTATTTATTTTTTACTTTTCTCTTCAGTATCCCTATCACTGACTTTTATTTATTTTTTACTTTTCTCTTCAGTATCCCTATCACTGATTTTATTTTTTTATTTTTTATTTTTCTCTTCAGTATCCCTATCACTAATTTTTATTTATTGTTTTTTACCTTTTCTTTCTTCATTCAGTATCCCTATCACTGACTTTTATTTACTTTTGACTTTTCTCTTTAGTATCCCTATCACTGACTTCTTTACTTTTGACTTTTCTCTTTAGTATCCCTATCACTGACTTGTATTGCTTTTGACTTTTCTCCTTAGTATCCCCATAACTGACTTTTATTGCTTTCGACTTTTCGCTTTAGTATCCCCATTTCTGACTTGTATTACTTTTGAACTTTCTCTTTAATATCCCTATTACTCACAACGCACAGAATGAGCACAATTTTCTTTACGAATCTCTAATGTAAAATGAAATTAACTCAAAACCAAAATTTAATTCCACTTCGTTACGTCCTGGCATTTCCTCATATCGTAACAAATTTTCCCCCGATATATAGCGTTGCATCAATAAGAAACTTATCTACTCTACCAAAGCAAAACTGATGTAGAATGAAAATACCCACCTTCTGTAAAAAAAAAAAAAAAAAAATTGGAAAGTTAAATTTCTTATACATGTAAATTGACCGAATTCTTTAAATCTAGTAACAGCTTGAAATAACCGATACCATTCTTCTGGAAGTTCCCTTCCATCTTCCAAAGATGACATCCTTGGGCGAAAACAAACAGGTTAGCGAAATGTCATGATTAAATGAATCTGGCAAACAACAATAGCCCATAAAAGGTGGTTGCCATGACTGTATATGTATACATAATGAATATTATATATATATATATATATTTATATTAAGATATATACATATACATTGATATAATTATTATATATAATATATATTAGCCATATTAATCTATATATCACTATCTAAGATATATATATAATATATTATATATCTATTATAATATATATTATTAATTATATCTATATGATATCTATATCTATATATATTATATAAGAAAGAACTGTTAGAGAGGGAATGTGGAAGGTGTTTGTTGAGGATGAGGTTGAAACGCATTTCAAATGAGAGAAAGTAAAGTGGTTGTTTTTACATTATCGATGATTGACAGTGCATTTTGTTTTTGTTTAACATGTGACTGAACATCTTCATGGAATGGGTTACGCGAGGTGTTTGAAGAATAATGATAAATATGGAATAAAATAACGGGGTTATGGATAGAATGTCCAGAACTTAAAATAACGAAAGACAGTCCTCCAGATGTTCAAAATGACCGCAGTTGCGATAATGACTACCAAAGTAAAAAAAAATAACGAAGAGAATTTGTTCTTGGTTTCTAGACACTATACCTGAAATTATTAACTGTCCTGTAGTAAGGCATTCTAACCCAAATAAGCTGAAATGATAACGCATATACTATATATCAGCACATTCTCAGTTTCTAATGAACATAAAAAATTTGCTTGAACGAATCTTCTTTCAACTTAGTGTGAGGTGTGTGTACGAGAGAGAGAGAGAGAGAGAGAGAGAGAGAGAGAGAGAGAGAGAGAGAGAGAGAGAGAGAGAGAGAGAGAGAGATAATCTTTATCTCTGTTATGGCTACCAGGCCGTACGAGACACAAGAACCACCTGAACCCTAATGGCACTAAGGTTCGAACCCCAGTGCCCAACATTCTTTTCTTTTTTCTTATTTCATCTTTTGCAATAAAACAAAAATGTACCACACGTCCTGCCGCCATGACATAAGGCTATTATCAGAATGCTCAAGTATTATTTAGTACCAAAAAGTAAGGTCTCCTTTAGTGATGCCACAATGCTCTGACGTGGCACTATTCAGGCACACGTAGGTGGACCGAAATAGAAACGCGCTGAGCTTGCCAACACACTCTAAGATACCCGGGGCATGGGCATGGGCTGAAGATAACTTGGGGCAAAGCACTACGCTTAATATCGTTTGTTCGTTTGTCGTACATTTGTTGTCAAAGTAATAACCAAGTTCACGTTTCGTTTCACTCAAAATAAATTGCTTAAAAAATTCCATATATTTAAGTATACGAATCTTCCGTTTCTCAAAGGTTATGTGCTACGTCTACATTTATTTTTCATTTTCTCTTCTTTTTAAAATAAATATCGAGTTAATTTGTTTCACTCAAAATAAATTTCTTAGAAATTCCATATATTTAAGTATATGAATGATCGACTTCTTGAATGTTATGTGCTACGTCTACGTTTATTTTTTTATTTTCTCTCGTTTTATGATAATTATCGAGTTAACGTTTTGTTTCATTCGAAATAAATTTCTTAAAAATTCCATATATTTAAGTATATAAATTATCGACTTCTCAAATGTTATGTGCTACGTATACGTTTATTTTTCATTTTTCTCGTGTTTTTATAATAATTCGCTACTATTTGCTTCAATGACTTACCTTCGATACGCTCTTAAAGGTTCACAGGTTACTGCAACGAAGCCTTAATTAGGATACCACACTCCACTGCCTCCGTATCCTTCATCGCTCAGTAAAACGCTGCAATTAAGTGTACGTTAATGTATTGCGTTAATTCCACTCCTTAAAGCAATTATGGGCTTAGTCGCGTTACTTGTAGAGTTGATGGTCACTACCGGTGATAAAAACTTGACTGGAGAATAAAATAAAAAAGCAAAGAGGTATCTTTTCCCACATTTCTGAAAAGATAACGCTTCCTTGTTCCGAATTTCGGTTTGGCAATAAAGAAATGTTAAATATCTTACAGAAATTGGACACAATCCATATTAAAATAAATGATATACGCAAAGTGAATATACTTAATTTAATCGATAAAAAGAAGGTCTCAGGAGTACCTTGTTCAGACTCTTGAGTAATACTAACCTCTGTAAGAGTACACATATCAAAGTGGTATTACAAGCTTCAAAATATATATAATATTCTTAAGCATCTATTCCTCGGTAGTATAGTGGTTAGTATCCCCGCCTGTCACGCGGGAGGCCGGGGTTCGATTCCCCGCCGGGGAGGCAGTACTTTTCAAGACAAGGAGTCCAAAAAAGGTGCTTAAACCCTTAGAAGTAATATGGCAACATAAAGGCGGGATGAGATGGCAAATACCAACTCTATACACGTTAGATAACGTCCAGAAACTCTGATAAAGTCACCTTCAAGCTCTCTACCTATGTACGACCAGTGGTGAGAGAAGTTGGCCCCGGGATGGACGACGACAAAGTCCCGATCCATGGGACATTACGTGTTGCCGCTAGGGTCAGACGAGGGCACCCGCATTAAGCGCTTGCAAACAGAGGTCAACGGTTTGAACGATATTTTACACAATAAAATGGTATATAGATTCCTGTTAAGTTTTATAAGCACGATTATTATAATTTGATCAGTCTCAAATCAAGTTAAATTTTCATGCAATAAAATTCCTGCACGAAAGAAAAAGAATATAACCAAAAGAGGTTTAGATAACACTTTCTGAAAAGGAATCAGAGATATTATCAATGTCTCCCATAGAAAATCATTAGAATGACATCGGGCAATATTTTGAAAGTTACGACAATTTTCCTTCGACACATAATTGCTTCGCTCCAAAGCTGATGATAATCCTTTAGCTTCAATAATCGTTCACTAATGTTCGACAGACTCTTTACTATGTATCTTTCATTATGAGATGTATAATAAAAAATAATATAATTCACTCCTTTTACTTTGATCAGTGTTTTCAGGTATATACTGTCTCACATTTTTCCACCTTTCCAGTGGATTTCGCTTTACGTAAAACCAGCGTATCCAGAGGTACCTGAATATCGGTCTCTTCTCTCTGAGATATGAGCATTACTATTAACTAAAAAAAAAAAAACACTTATAGTACTATTATATATGTAAAGATATATGCAATTATGACCGATCTATAGACATGTTTTCTTATTCAGTCTTTGCATCGTAGGCATGCCATGGATTGGGGACTTCCGGAGTTCCTCAACGCTGATCTCTGAGTCTGGTGAACAGGCTTACACTTTTTTGAACATTTGTTCAAGTGTATTTTCCCTACCATATTTTCCACGATTTTCATCAAACGGCAACAAAAAATTTTAAAAGTCTGAGGCCATATACAACTGCTTATGTACTTCAACAGAATTAGGCACAGTATTTCAATTTTAACAGCTTTTGATATACGTAATTAGAACCTGTAAGGGCTCCCCAGTGTTCTAAAAGAGATCAATGTTGGTCCAGAAACTTAGCCGTATCTTTACTTTAGATAGTTTCAATAAGTTGGTCTTTATGAGTACTTTTAAGCATTCCAGGTTTGCAACTGGGCGTCCTACAAAAATTTTGAAACACGTTATAGCCCCTGACATTTAATCAGTGTAAATCTAAACTGCATCATTTTCTTACCTTATTATTCCTCGGTAGTATAGTGGTTAGTATCCCCGCCTGTCACGCGGGAGGCCGGGGTTCGATTCCCCGCCGGGGAGGTGATAATCTTTTGACATAACAGCGTCCAAGATGTCATAAAATAAAAATCTACCTTACGTCTTAAAACATGTACAACATATTGAACATGAACCTGTGCAGACATACGCTTAACCCTTACAGCTTAAAAAAATGCAAGGAAATTAGTCAATATATAAACATGAAACTCCACAAACTGATAAAAATTGTAATTAAAAGTACCATCTACTACTATGAGATTCAGGGTCTCTGTAACACGGTTTTTTGGACTTTGCTCCTTGTCAAAGCATCGGATGTAGCTGAAAGTTGAAATATGTATATTTTACAACCACACACAAATTTTGTCAGCATTATCAATAACCTAAACCCGATAGTTTTGATTTTTATAGAGTAAAAATGATCTAGCCAACGCATAGCCAATGATTCCGAGCCAAGAGTCGAAAAACATTCTTTACATAAGCAAGGTAAACATCTTTTGACGAAATGTTGCCCCGCCCATCCACCAGACAGAAACTCCATCAGCTCTGAAACCCAAAGACTTTATGAATGGCGGAACAATACATAGATGTGGGTGGGGTATCAGTGCTAGCATAGTAATACTACTGTAGCAGTAGTGCCGCAACAGTGAATTAAACGTTTAGACCAACTGCTGGGATCCAATATACGGTACCGGCTATTTTTTTTCAGTAAATAGGTAGATAGCCAATAAAGAAAAATTGCTTGACATTGGATATAGCAGTTATCAAATCAAGCTTGTCTACTATGTTTTTAAAAATTACCAACTATTCCCTACATCTTGTCAATCTGATTGTGACCTATAAAGTAGACTGTAATTTTTTAAGAAACCTATTTTGGGAGTTAGACTAATAATCGAAGTGTTTTTGTATTTATTAACATATTTTGTTGGTTTGTTCATTATGACAATTATCAGTGGAGAGGTTCCAGAGTTCATAAAGGTGTACTGCTTTGCTTGTATTTAAATTTGTATGTCATTGGTGCCAGAGGTTTAGCCTTCGTTACGTATAGCCAATCATCCATCGAGAAAGAGGGAAGAAATGCTGTCATAAGTTACGTAACGAGTGCGTTCGAAACCTTTTCTCTGAGTAAGTTGGCCCGTCTTCAAAAAAAGTCCCTTTTACATTATAAGTACCAAATTTATTCAACCTACGTAATGCAGAATACAGTCAAAATTTATGTGTCGATATAATATGTATTCTGAATAAGCGTTATATTTATGAAATGCATAGATAAAAAGTTATTGCGAAAAAACCGTGTTACAGAGGCCCTGAATCTCATAGTAAACTTTTACAGATAAACTATTCACCTTTCAGTCTGAACTGATAATATAAGAAAGGGTAGGACAGTTATTCTTGACCCTAGACGTTATTTATCATCCAGAAAATCAAACAAAAGCGCCATCATTCGGCAATCTTGTATAGGGCCAATGGTGAGGGCGCTGGCCCCGGGCTGGACGACAGCAAAAGCGGTTCTACTGATATTCAACAATTGTAAAATAGTTGTATCTTACCAATCCTCGGTAGTATAGTGGTTAGTATCCCCGCCTGTCACGCGGGAGGCCGGGGTTCGATTCCCCGCCGGGGAGGCTTTTAAATTTATTCTCCCATGTATGACACTTTAAAATAAATGGTTTTACTGCCATGAATGGTTTGATAGACCAGCTGAGTAAAGAAAAAATAAGGCACTAAAGATTTCAATACATGCAAGTTGCCAAGATCAGTGGGTTACCAAAGGTTGTAGTTAGTTGGTACTCTTTAACTTACAGCAAGTTGCCATGATCAGTGGGTTACCAAAGGTTGTAAGTTAGTTGGTACTCTAACTTACAGCAAGTTGCCATGATCAGTGGGTTACCAAAGGTTGTAGTTAGTTGGTACTCTTTAACTTACAGCAAGTTGCCATGATCAGTGGGTTACCAAAGGTTGTAGTTAGTTGGTACTCTTTAACTTACAGCAAGTTGCCAAGATCAGTGGGTTACCAAAGGTTGTAGTTAGTTGGTACTCTTTAACTTACAGCAAGTTGCCATGATCAGTGGGTTACCAAAGGTTAGTTAGTTGGTACCCTTTTAATTTAAAGACTATCCAGCAGATACTGAAAGCTTTGAGTAGTAAATAAAACTCTTCTGAAAGTTTTGAGTAGTAAAAGAAACTATTGTGAAAATGGAACCCCCACTGATTTTTCTGATGAGACAACAATCAGCCACCATCAACAAAGTAATCCATCCAACAACTCAGCATTCAATGTCTGCGCATATCCTGGTCATTTTCCACTAAGGAGAGATAGTTTCATTTGTGTTCCCTGTTTCCCTCCTTACTTTTATATCTCCAATGGCAGATCCTAAGATGCTTATTGGTCATGTAGGAAACAACTGGAAAAGTTTCATATACAGATAAAAGGGTAAATAAAATACATCTTTTAGGCAGCTCTGTGGTTAATATCCTCGAAAATAAGACAAGATACCAGGATGTGATTTCTCCCCATGAACGCAATCAATCTTAGAAACAGTTTATGTGATACACTGATTCAATACATTGATTCACAGGTAAAACAAGAAGGCACAAACAGCAAAATACAAATACTGCAGTTCTACACCCCTCTTCCCTGTTGCAAACCAGGAAATTAATGGCCATGGGCAATACATTTTCGAGAGATAAATAGGACGGCTCTTCGTTCCATTTGATTTCTACCACCTAAATGGTTATGGAGGCAAATTTTCGTCAACATTCCATAACCCGTTATTTGAACATGATTGTTTTAAATCCTGTCACTAAAACGTTTAACCACCAAATCAACCGATCTTGAAAGGAACCAAAGACTGAATAAATATGGGATGATAACCTTAATTCATAGTGCTAACGATAGTATTACAGTATATACAGTAATTTCTGGTAACCTTTTGCTGATAAGAGGGTCTATTTTTAACTCTTATCTTAATTTAAGTAATACATCTCTGAATTAAAGCATTTCAATGACTGTTGGATACTTGTACGTAGGGCATTTGCAGAAACCAAGAACGAATCATATGTCTGTTTTACCTTTCAACTTTCAAGGTAAAATTATATGAAAAAAAATTTCTTTTCATCACATAAGTAACTATACTCGGTTTTTTTCCATCTGTCCACCAGCGTGTGGTGTTTGCGTATGGTAACACTGCGTCCCGAGCTTTAGATAGTTACATTTAGCTTACATTCAACAATAATAACAATATCCTATTTCGAATATTAACGGTGTAATTCGCATACAGTAAATTATTAAAATACTTTTCAGTTGCAAATATCCTTTTATTTACCTAAAACTTACACAGCGTAATTATCTAAAGCCCGGGACCCAGTGTTACCATACGCAAACACCACAGGCGGGTGGACAGATGGAAAAAAACAGACACTGAAAACAAACTGACTGGCAAGTCACTCTCCTGGAAAGAAATTTGATCTATCATATTAAGGATAATATGCTTAAATACCACTAAAAAAAATTACATTTTTCATTAAAATTGGGTAAATGCAACTAAAACATACACAATTACCTACAGCTTATGAAGATACACATCACTATGCTTTACCCAAGCCATTATTTTCTACAAGTTCTACCTTATCATTATAGTCTTGAAAAACCAAGTAAATCACTAATAACAAAAACTGTTCTAATGTTGAAACGAAAACTAAAATTTACCTTACAATTACGTAAACAAACTATCTGACAAGCTGAATTCAGCGTTCTAAGGCTAACTAGACTTAGTGCCAACTCCAGGTCTCTACTTCAGGAGCACTAACCAGGTCAGTAAGTTTCTACTTTTATTTTGAGCAATAGTGATGGTTTAAGGCTTGCTCCTAGTATTAAGTAGGTTTTGTTTGACGAAACTGGTCAAGTTTATTGTCTGGGGTATCAAGACTTTTAATGTGCTGTTGTACCCCATTTACCAGGAAACATATTTTTATGTCAATTTCAAGTTGTTTGAATCAGGGGATTTTAGGAACTAAGTCTGATTTGCACTTTGGTTAATCAAATACATTTAGACATGGGTTGGGAATCGGGTTCAGGTGACTGTTTCTTCCTGGGATGTGAAAGCTTGGTATGCGCTCCAAACTGTGATTAACTAGTTCCTTCGAGTGATGTAAGGTGGAAAATTCTACAATTGATCTTAAAACATCAGGAGATACTTTCGCAACCTCGTAGACATTGTACTGAGGTCACAAAAAACATGTTTACCACCATTGATATTATACAGTGTTAGCTCTCCTGACTAAAACAAGGTTTTCTATTTCATACACTGCTGAACTCTAGAAGGCGATGAGAGGACAAAGGTTTGATTAGTATAACAATGCAAAGGCTGAAATACGCGGATAAATAATAATCAATACCATTTGCAAGTGGTTCTGTTTCTGTGAGACACTTGACAGATAAGAATCAACTATCCTAAATACTTCTTGAAAGGTGGTACGTGTTTTAAACTAAGATTCTAACTCCCACACATGCGGCTTCAGATTTTCCCGTCATCTAACTCTTGATAGGAATTGTAGGGCTCTGGAAGGACCTGTTTCTAAAGGAGAAAATTCTGTTGGAATTGTACTAGATCGTTATATTATTGTAACTTTCAAGTCTGCATTAGTAGTCTAATATTGGCAGTTTCTGACTAGTTTCTCTGCTCTTTTCCAGTTTCTTCCAGAACTTGTGATGCAATACACTAAAATTATTTTTTATTTTCATACCTGTGTGTGTGTGTGTGTGTGTGTGTGTGTGTGTGTGTGTGTGTGTATGCTTTGGTTAAGACTGCTGCAAAAATATCTGTTCAATTCTGATAGTTTCCAAGTCTATTTTCCAGATTCAGTCTCTGTACTGGAGGCCTCTCTTGGTCTAGGAGTTCCCGAAAAGCTGACGCCTGTCTTGGTCACAGAGTTCCCTTAATGCTGATTTCTTTTGGTCAAAATGAACCTCTGCTACCTTTAATCTCTTGGTCAAAATGAACCTCTGCTACCTTTAATCTCTTGGTCAATATGAACTCTTCTACCTTTAATCTCTTGGTCAAATTGAACCTCTTCTACCTTTAATCTCTTGGTCAAAATGAACCTCTGCTACCTTTAATCTCTTGGTCAAAATAAACCTCTGCTACCTTTAATCTCTTGGTCAAAATGAACCTCTGCTACCTTTAATCTCTTGGTCAAAATGAACCTCTTCTACCTTTAATCTCTTGGTCAAAATGAACCTCTTCTACCTTTAATCTCTTGGTCAAAATGAACCTCTTCTACCTTTAATCTCTTGGTCAAAATGAACCTCTTCTACCTTTAATCTCTTGGTCAAAATGAACCTCTTCTACCTTTAATCTCTTGGTCAAAATGAACCTCTCTACCTAATCCTTGTCAAAATGACCTTCGGTCTACCTTTAATCTCTTGGTCAAATGAACCTCTTCTACCTTTAATCTCTTGGCAAAATGAACCTCCCTTCTTACCTTTAACTCTTGGTCCAAAATGAACCTCTTCTTACCTTTAAATCTCTTTGGGTCCAAATTGGAACCTCTTCTACCTTTAAAATCTCTTGTCGAAATGACCTCTTCTACCTTTAATCCTCTTGGTCAAAATGAACCTCTTCCTACCTTAAACTGCTTGGTCAAAATGAACCTCTGCTACCTTTATTCTCTTGGTCAAAATGAATTTCTGCTACCTTTAATCTCTTGGTCAAAATGAACCTCTGCTACGTTTATTTTTATTGAATATTTTTCCTTTGTGGCAATATATGCTCACTAATACAGCCATTATACGACTGCATAAGGCTACCTACTTCCGGAGAATTTTTTTTCTGTCAGAACTTCTGAAACAGTTTCTCCTCTGAATAGGCCTAGGCATAACATGACAGTTAAAAGGGCTTTCTATTTCCTTGGTAAGGAAATAAGCTCAGCACCTTGGCTCTTAAGTGGCAAGTCAAGCTGTTTACCGGCTGTATGAAACGGTTTCCCGTGAATCTGAAAGACATAAAATCACCTACTGTCTATTCCTCGGTAGTATAGTGGTTAGTATCCCCGCCTGTCACGCGGGAGGCCGGGGTTCGATTCCCCGCCGGGGAGGTAGTCAGTTTTACTGACTCAATGACAAGGTTGCTGTGACGTGTTTAAGTGACATCCGCACCGTATTCCGATGACCGCACTTACTCACATCTGCCAACGATAATTGTGATATATCACCTCATAAATGAGAGGTCAGGGAAAAAATATGATTCATAGTAGCAAATATTATTAAATTAAAGAGAAACCACTGCTATGAAGAGTCTGAGTCTGTGGAGTACAAATTGATATAGTACGGTTGTCAAAAGTTATCCTAGGTATGAATGTTAAATTTTTATACCATTTAGAAGGCAAAACTGTAACCGGTAATAACATTACATTACGTGACCAAAAAAAAAGTTTCTGATTCATGTCATCACACATTCCCTCCAGCTCCGCCACCAACCGACCTCTCTCTCTCTCTCTCTCCCCAGTGTCAATAACCTAGATGTAGTGACGCCAGTTGTAGCAGCCATAAATCAAATCAATCAAATATCTCTCTCTAATTCCAATGTCTCCTCTATATGTCCCATCAACTATACCATTCGCTCCTATAAAGTATGGTATACCGTCTCGTCCCGGTTGGTTTGGAAGATTAACGAGATCCACATCAAGTTTCTCACTCCATTTAGCAACCTACTTTACTTACAGGTCGCCTTAGGCCTTAGGGCAAGGTCCCAATCAACCACGAAAGCTTCTGAGGTTGCGCTATTTATCCTCTTGAAAGGACATCTTTTACCCAAGAAGTTTCATAAATATGTTGACAGTATTAGAGACACTTGTACTTTCCAAATTACATGTACTATAGTAGATTCACACCAACCGTGCATCTGATGTCTAGGCCAGTCCGTTACGACGCTCCTGATTGGCTGTTGATCAGCCAATCACAGGGCTGGACACTCTCAGTCTCTCCCGACAGTTCACATAGGCAGGATGTATGTTCCACCTCTCCTGAGGGATACATCTTTCAAAGGTATCCCTCATTAGAGGTGGAACATAATCCTGCCTATGTGAACTCTCTCAAAAGACTGAGAGTTTCCAGCCCTGTGATTGGCTTATCAACAGCCAATCAGGAGCGTCGTAAGGGACTGGCCCATGCATCAGATGCACGGTTGGTGTGAATCTACTATAGCACCTCAAAACTTTTATAATATCCACTAAGGGAATCAAACCTAACTTTCGGCGTGGCAAGTGGAAATTATAACCACTGTACTGCCATACAGTAGCGTAAAATTAAGGAATAATGAAATTATTTACACCTCCCCTCACTACAAACACGCCTGCTGCCTTACTCAAGTCTGAAGGTTGGCCACACCAGCGTTTGACACAACTATGCTCCTGTACATACTGAACAGAATCATCGTCCCTACTACTCCCTTCAAAAGATCACTTTCTTGGTTACTTCTTTGTTTGCTGTTGATAAACTTCTTTTGTACCAGCGAGCGCCTTTGCTCGTTTGAAAACCCCCGTTTACAAACACTTTCGATGAGTCCTTCAATAGAACAGAAGAGAATAAGGAATCTAGGCCCAAGACCAAGCGCTGGGACCTATGAGGTCATTCAGCGCGGGAAGGAAATTGACAGTAAAAAGGTCTGAAAAGTGTATCATGAGGAAAACCTCGCAGCAGTTGCACAATGAAACTGTTGTTAAGAGAGGATGGAAATTGAGATGGAAGAAAGAGAATATGAACCGAGATGCAATAAAGGGAATGAAAGGGGTTGCTTCTAGGGGCCGAAGGGACGCTGCAATGAACCTCAAGTAACGCCTACAGTGCACTGCATGAGGTGCACTAACGGCACTACTATTTTCCCCTCGCTTATATGGGACTAACTGTCAAAGTACATTAAGATTGTGATCTTTTTTTAAGGCAAGGTCCTTTTAATTCCTATTTTTGGTATTAACATATTCCTCGGTAGTATAGTGGTTAGTATCCCCGCCTGTCACGCGGGAGGCCGGGGTTCGATTCCCCGCCGGGGAGGAACAACTATTTTGATAATCTCATCTCATGGACAGAGGCAAATCCATGAGAAAACACGACTCAATAATTACCAAACATCCTCCTATAGAAAGAATGTCTCATTGAGTGACGAGACCCAACCACTTGAGCAAATGGGATCGTGGAACGACTTGAGATACAAAGCCTCGAAACTGAAGAAAAACTATAGCCCAGTAGTTCTTAACATTTTTATTACTACGCCCCCTCTAAGATCTGGTCCTTTCTGTCACGCTCCCCTTGCATGTATGAGTAAAATTCCCTCCCAGAATTAAAGGAAAATAAAAAAAATAAAAAAAATGAGAGAGAAGGGGTTTCCAGGGATAGGAAGGGAGGTCAATAATTACAAAACATTGTCAGCCCAGCGAGCCTAACTAGAGTAGTAGACTATAGGAAAGTAGCTATAACGTTATAAGGCGATACTTTTGCATTTTTTCATCAACTTCTGAATGAATATTAGTTTCTCGCTCTTGTTAAGAGAATAACGAATATAATTAGAGAATTTGTTTTCATTTTTTCCTAGGGCTCGCACCTTCCCTGGAAATTGCTGACTCTCCTTAAGGGGCCCGCCCCCAGGTTTAAGAACCACTGCTATAGCCCAACTCTCCAGTTCATAATGCGGAGATAATGAGTTTAAATAAATAAGATCTGGGGCATTCATCCGTCCATATAAGAAACTGGGCAAAGCGACTATTAACTCTCTAGATACGCAAACGATCAGCTCTCTCGAAAATAATGTCTGCAAAACTGAAACATGTGAAAAAATGCGCCAAAGTTTCTTAGGCGCAATCGAGTTTTCTGCACAGTGTATAATGCTGTATGAGCCGAGGGCCATGAAACTTTCAGCCTCGGCCAGGCGGTGGCCTGTCCTATAGCGTTGCCAGACGCACGACCATAGCTAACTTAAACCTTCAAATCAAATAAAAAGTGCTGAAGCTAGAGGACTGTAATTTGGTATGTTTGATAATAGGAGAGTAGATGATCAACATACCCGTTGGCAGCCCTCTAGCCTCAGTAGTTTTTAAGATCTGAGGGCGTAGAGATAAAATTCGTGATGGACAGACAGCCATCTTAAAAGTGTTCTTTTAGAGAAAACAAAAATGGGACAAGTTGCAGTAATAGTGATTCCTGTCGAAATGAATTATGACAGTTGCTCACGAGCTTAAGACTCTTAATCTCTGCACAAGGGGTTTATCAATGCTAACAGATTATTAACAAGGAATATTGTCTAACAAAAAAGATAAAAGGCCTGCTTGGGATAGAGTATGGCTCAGATGTTAAGTCGAGTATTACTGAGATCCTGTCATGTATAACTGAGATCTAT
This sequence comes from Macrobrachium nipponense, assembly GCF_015104395.2. NCBI lineage: Eukaryota > Metazoa > Arthropoda > Malacostraca > Decapoda > Palaemonidae > Macrobrachium > Macrobrachium nipponense. The sequence continues at coordinate 86,581,999 of NC_087205.1, forward strand.
TAAGATATATTGCTGAGACTTGCCTCTCTGTAACCTTTGATTACAACGAACGCAGCTCCATGGACTGACAGGAATTCATAGAACCCTTACGCTAAATGGTTTCTGAAATGAATGCTGCCAAGCCACAAAACTGGGGCACTTTCATCCATGCAGTGCTTAGGATGATGAAAGTGAAGTGTTTTTTGGAGGATGAAGAAAATTATGGCTTTTGGAGGCTGATGAAAGTGAAGTGTTTTTTGGAGAATGAAGAAAATAAATATTTTTTAGGAGGCTGATGAAAATGAAGTTTTTTTGGAGACTGTTGAAAATGAATTTTTTTTTGGAGACTGATGAAAATGTTTGGAGACTGATGAAAATGATTTTTTTTTTGGAGGCTGATGAAAACGAAGTTTGTTGGAGGCTGATGAGAATGAGTTTTTATTTTGGAGGCTGATGAAAATGAAGTATTTTTTGGAGGCCGATGAAAATGAAGTTTTTTGGAGACTGATGAAAATGAAGTTATTTTTGGAGGCTGATGAAAATGAAGATTTTGGAGGTTGATGAAAATGAAGTTCTTTTTTTTTTTAGAAGCTGATGAGAATGAAGTTTGTTGGAGGCTGATGAGAATGAGGTTTTTCTTTGGAGGCTGATGAGAATGAGGATTTTTTTGGAGGCTGATGAAAATGAAGTGTTTTGGAGGCTGATGAAAATGAAGTAGGAGTCGGAGAACCTGGAAAGCAAGGTAAAGAGATCTAGAAAATAAACGAAACCGAGCACAAGGATCTAAAATGGGAACTGGATGAATACCCAACAGCTGCACCGAGAAGTGCTGGAGAGCAAGACTGAAGAAACGGAGCAGGAACGGGGGTAAAGTAAACAGCTGAGAAGTGGAAGCAGCTAGGACCCGAAGCGAAGCTGCAAACACCTTCTAGTAAAGCCTACAGTGCATCAACGTGGGGTACATTGACGTCACTGACCCCCACCAGTGATAATGATGATGACAAAAATCGAAATCAGTTTGCAAAGACTGAGATGAACAAACAAAGAAGACTGGATGTCAAGGCCGTGAGTCAGATCTCGTCAAACCATCTGAAATATCACGAAACACCGTCATAAAACATTCTTCAAAAACTGCTCAGAGAAGATGGGCACATGTACAGTACAGAAGGTCATCGACGACCAGTAGATTATAGACTTTGCAGGATTCAGTAGGGAGTTACCAGAAAGATGATTACCTGACGAAACTCTCTTCTCCAAACAAAACCAAGAGACAAGCAACCTGATAAATTACATTCACCAACTTACTTCTTTTTTATTCAATTGATTATTAATACCTTGAATAAATTTTAGAAAAATTTTGAGTAAAAAAAACTATGAAACTATAAGACATTCCTTAAATTGCTCTTGTTCAACAATCAAAAAGCACGCAGAGTAAAATGTAGAAAAAAAAGTGCAAGGAACAATAACATGGAAAACAGTGAAGAGAACAATAAGCAAATAAAAAAGTGCACAGAACAATCATAAGCACAAAAAAATGCACAGAGAACAATAATAAGCACAAGTAGCAACAAAATGCACAGAGCGCATCTTGTACAAAAGGCCCATTACAGGTGGAAACAATGAGGCAGTTGGTGGCAACGGATTCTTGTATTCTTAAGTCATAATCTCTCTCTCTCTCAGTGCCAGAGCAACAATGCATGGCAAGAACAATAATGGATGGGACAAGAAAGCACTATAAAAAAATTTAGGGATTATAACATATAACACAGTATATTAAGAGCGACTTAATATACCTCATCTTAGTCGTCTTCAAATACCTAAATTCTTTAAGCGATTAGATTGCCTTTCAGTTATTAATATTAATAAAACTGTAATCTTCTTTCAAACCGTTTATTCCTCGGTAGTATAGTGGTTAGTATCCCCGCCTGTCACGCGGGAGGCCGGGGTTCGATTCCCCGCCGGGGAGGAGCAAATATTTTCTTGAGACTTGGAGTACTGAAATAAAAATGTCAAGAAATACTGCTGATCTACAGAAATGTCCATTAAATCTCAGTACAGCACGGGGACCTGGGAAACTGGAAATCAGTAATTAACTGATCATCTCATTGACGAATTACGAAATGCATGGAACCGGGGGTTAGTCAGCAACGGGACCAACGGCTTTACGTGACTTCCGAACCACGTCGAGAGTGAACTTTTATCACCAGAACTACACATCCCTAACTCCTCAATGGAATGCCCGAGAATCGAACTCGCGGCAACCGCGTACAGAATGCTTGAACCAAAACATTCACTCACATACATTGCCTTATCCTAACATCCAGCATTTCGCTTTGGCCAAAATATCTTGAAACATTTTCCACTTTACTAAGGAACTTCCTACCTCACAAAATTCACTCTTACAATTCCTTGTATACAACACTCGCTCATATATTTCCTAATTTTTACGGCATATTCGCCTATATATACATTTTTCCTTTTACATTCACCAATACTGTTCCTTCCTCACAACATTCACTCATGCAAACATGTACCATATATGTATGGCTAAGTACTCCTTTCATCTTCATTCAAGCGCCAACAAAGTTTCAAAACATTCACTTTCCATACAAGGTGTGTTACGCATCACCAGAATAATTGACAACACGATTTCATATCTAAACGATAATGCCTTATCAAGCAGCATTCAGGGTTTTCTTTCATTTCCCGGTAGCATAATCATGATACAATTAATCGACGCGATGTTTAAAAGTGGAAAGTTGTAAACAGAATTTTGGTCAAGTAAGCTTTGTATAAAGTTGTAATACCATTTAAGGCGAGTCACAGAGTTCAGATAAGGTCAATGTAATGCAGTTAAATCACAGCTAAAAATATGGCGAAGACTAACAAGCATTACACAATGGATGGTAAGCACAAACTGCCCTAAATCCAGAAGAGGTTTTATTGCAGTTGTAACAAGTTTCAAATCTACAGGTAAATTTACTGGCAATCTGCTATCTTACTTTAAATGCAAGCTACATTTATCAGTAAAACTGGATTTTACTTTCAACGCCAGGTACATTTATCAGTGAAATTGGGTCTTTCTTTCAATGCAAGTTACATCTATTAGTGAAATTGGATCTTACTTTCAATGCAAGCTACATTCATCAGTGACATTGAGTAATACTTTAAATGCAAGGTACATTTATCAATCAAATTGGATTTTACTATTCGATGCAAGCTACAATTATCAGTGAGATTGGGTCTTCCTTTCAATGCAAGCTACATTTACTATTGAAACTGGATCTTACATTCACAACAGCTACATTTATCAGTGAAATTGGGACTTTCTTCCAAAGCAAGTTACATTTATCAGTTAAATTGGCTCTTACTTTCAATGCAAGCTACATTCATCAGTGAAATCGGGTCTTACTTTAAATGCAGGTTACATTTATCAGTCAAATTAGATCTTACTTTCAATGCAAGCTACAATTATCAGTGAAATTGGGTCTTTCTTTCAATGCAAGTTACATTTATCAGTGAAATTGGATCTTACTTTCAATACAAGCTACATTTATCAGTGACATTGAGTAATACTTTAAATGCAAGGTACATTTATCAGTCGAATTGGATCTTACTTTCAATGCAAGCTACATTTATCAGTGACATTGAGTAATACTTTAAATGCAAGGTACATTTATCAGTCGAATTGGATCTTACTTTCAATGCAAGCTACATTTATCAGTGACTTTGAGTAATACTTTAAATGCAAGGTACATTTATCAGTCGAATTGGATCTTACTTTTAATGCAAGCTACAATTATCTGTCAAATTGGGTCTTTCTTCAAATGCAAATTACATTTATCAGTGAAACTGGATATTACTTTCAATGCAAGCTACATTTACCAGTGAAACTGGATCTTACTTTCAATGCAAGCTACATTTACCAGTGAAACTGGATCTTACTTTCAATGCAAGCTACATTTACCAGTGAAACTGGATCTTACTTTCGATACAAGATACAATTATCAGTGAGACTGGGTCTTTCTTTCAATGCAAGCAACATTTACCAGTGAAATTGGATCTTATTTTCAACGCCAGCTAAATTTATAAGTGAACTTGGGTCTCTCTTTCAATGCAAGCTACATTTATCAGTCAAATTGTATCTTACTTTCAATGCGAGCTATATTCATCAGTCAAACTGGATCGTACTTTCAACGCAAGCTACATTCATCAGTGAAATTGTTACCTGTCTAAAACAACATTTAAGAATCTTTTTACAAACACCAAGTCTGCCCGTAACTTTCTCCTCATGGATAGCTTAACGATTCGTAAGCAAATGTAAATTACTATCCGTTTGGATCATCTATGTTGCTACTGGAAGTATCTTCCAAATTAACTGAAAAGGAAATACAAGCTATTTCCGTTACAGCTACCCAAACATTTCAAAAGCAAACGTCAAAAAAGAAAAAAAAAACACATAAAAAGTCTGTATTCTGCTTCAGCCGGGAACTAAAAAAAAAAAAGGTAAAATGACAATATAGACTACTTAACTAACATTCAAAAGGCATAACAATTAAATAACATACATCCTGTACTGTGTTTTTCTTCCCGATCATAATAGTTTTTTCAATGTACGCTGAAACATGTCCACCACTTAACTACATTCGCAAGAGTTTATTATGGTAATAAATGCTTCAACCTTTACATAAAACGGATAAAACTGAATGGAAGTTAATATGCATATACAGTTCATGCATACATATTTATTTATAAAAAAAAAAAAGCCACACACACACAGATTGGTATACATACTATAAGCGCACACATGCTCCTGACATTTCTAGTGAAATGAGACCCGCAGAGCCTACCCAGAATTCTATAACTCCTCTCCAGCCTCGCCAGTATTAGCATCATTAAGTACGGGGAACCTACCATCTTCTGTACACCATATTATCAGAGTGTTCATCTCAACCCGCCCACCTTAACCTCACCCATCAGTGAGCCTCCCCACGGCCACTTCAACGGTGAGCCCTCCTCTCCTACCCTTTCCCAGGGCGCCTCCCCCTACCCCCACCTTCTCCCCTCTCCTCTCTACCCACCTGAGATCCTGTAATGCCTCATTAAGTAACCAATCGAAGTGAAAATTTATGCATAAAAAACCCATTCATATAATAATCTCTCATGTCAGTCTTGGCTTAGAAAAATTCCGAGACTCGGTGGGTTACGTTGGTGGGTGAGGGATGGGGTGGCAATATTTACCTTATTGACAATATAGTAATATGACTATTTCTTTATATATATATATATATATATAATATATATATATATATATATTATATATATATATATAAAGATATATATTTCTATTGTACATGTGTGTATAAAGGAAGAAATGCACGCAGAAAAACTATAATATTCTTTCGAATTTAGCCGCATACTTCAAATTTCATATAATTTCAAAATAACCCCACAATACGAATACCACAGCGTCAATAGTTCGAATATAACTCATGAAAACATAAGAAAAAACTGATAAATAAAAATACTGGACAATTTTCACGCAATGATGCCAGAGACAATACACACCAAATGTTCTCCACGGAAGAGTATAGATTAGGGTGATTAGAACAGTTTCCTAGTGACTGGATACGTACTTTAGTATCAGTCCTCCAAGGCCTACCGTATATTTCAATTCAACAAACTGAGTAACTTGTTTGGTTACGTTTCCCGATTTCCGACAGTTCAGGATCTTCAGACAGGCCGTTTTCTTTCATTGGGGGAGACTCCTGAGAAAGCATAGCTAAAAGTCACTGCAATATACATCCTTACAATGTGGAATCAAAGAGGACCTCCGAGCAGAAAAATTATACACCAGCCTCTTCATATGCCACCGCATTTAGTACACATATTTATATATTACTACAATCCTCAACGTACTCTAGAGCTTCCTAGATATTAAGGAAGGACCTTCGGTTCCAACAGCTGTCTTGCACCAACTAACCAACGTACCGTCCTCCATTCTCTCCACGTGACCAATCCACTCAGGAGATTACCATCCTTTTACTATCTCTTTAACATTATACCACGTCGTATCCCTATATCTCTACCCCCTCAGAGCTTTGGTTCTTAACATGCAGTATGCAAGGTAAGTCTTTTAATGACGCCTGAAGGTTTTCTTTCATTCATATCCAAAACCCTTAATCAACTCCCATGAAGGAGAGTTTGTTCAACAACTCTTTTATGCACAATTCCCACTTTTGCTCCCAGAAAGTTTCCTCTTTCGAAGCCTTTTGTAGAGATCTTGCAAATCCCTTTGCTTCACATATTCCAAGATTCCCTTTCTCTCGTTATATCCGTTTTACATTTCCTCCCAAATACCTTATAGGAATCAATCATACTTTTCTACTAGTATCCACAAAGAGATTTGTTTCACCGTTTTATTGCCTTACTCTCGATGATGTTCAAATTCAACGTTTTCCTCTTAAAATACACTTTAATCTTTTACCAGTCACTGCGGCTTTTCCAATATCGCAAACTCACAGTTGAAGTGACATCGAATCTTCCTAAAAGGCAGCAAAAGTGATCAAGAAAAAAATGGCAATGTATCAAAGTGACAGGTTGAAATTCATTCACGAAACCTGCCCGTTCTAGTTTCCTTGGCGTGCAGGGCAAATGCAAACTGAAAGAACTTTTCTTCTAACAATCCGCAAGGAAAAGGTTGAAGCGATAATAATTATCGTCAGATCCAACTCTTTTATGGCGTTGTTTTCCTCAAACGGCGCATTAAATCTTTTAGATGGAACGGCGAGATAACCGGCATATTATAAATTCGTTGCGTGTTAAGTTGACGCAGGAAGCGTCTATCACGGACAACATTTTACTGTTAGCGAAGGAAATTATGCATCATTAAGCAATAAAAATCTCGCAGGGATGTAATGATATTCCGGAGGAGGACGAGACTCGGAGTGACTTAGCGTGAAAATATAAAATGATTTTGTTAAGTGGTTCCATCAGATGTCATAGCATAAATACTTATGACAGGTTACGATATGCAGCCGGAAAGACCGCTGCTGACCTGCGCTGCACTAAAACTATTTTCTAGGAGTGTGAGATAGGTTATATGATGTACGAAAACAACATTTAAAAACATTTATTCACATGCATGCTGTGCCTGCACATATAAAAAATATCTTTAAACACAAACTGTATGCATTTGCAATTCACAACTTGAAGGATATATGCTGTAACTTTTTGTCATGATTTCTCTCTTGAAAGAATAGCTTAATATAGCGTAGTATGCAGGTCTCTCTCTCTCTCTCTCTCTCTCTCTCTCTCTCTCTCTCTCACTACGCTAATGCAGGTCTCTCTCTCTCTCTCTCTCTCTCTCACTACGCTAATGCAGGTCTCTCTCTCTCTCTCTCTCTCTCTCTCTCTCTCTCTCTCTCTCTCTCTCTCTCTCTACGCTAATGCAGGTCTGTCTCTCTCTCTCTCTCTCTCTCTCTCTCTGCTCGCAGGCGTCTCTCTCTCTCTCTCTCTCGCTCTCTTCTCTCTCTCTCTCTCTCACTACGCTAATGCAGTCTGTCTCTCTCTCTCTCTCTCTCTCTCTCTCTCACTACGCTAATGCAGGTCTGTCTCTCTCTCTCTCTCTCTCTCTCTCACTACGCTAATGCAGGTCTGTCTCTCTCTCTCTCTCTCTCTCTCTCTCTCTCTCATTTAAACGTACTGTGCTGGAAGTGATGCAGTGTTCCTAACATGAAGTTTAATGTAATATAAGTACGAATATTCTCAAAGTAATTAACTACACAAGTTTCCATAATTGACATGAATGGAATAGATCGGAGTATACAATTTAGGTCAAAGGCCAAGCGCTGGGATCTATGAGGCTGAAAGGGAAAATCATAGTAAAAGGATCTGAGAGGTGTAACAGGAAGAAAACCTCTCAGTTACAATATGAATCAATGGTGGAAAGTCAGAGTGAAGAAAGAGACTATGAACGGAGGTGCAATAAAATGAATAAAAGGAATGAAAGGAGTTGCAGCTAGGGGCCGAGGGGACGATGCAAAGAATCTTAATTTCTAAGTCCTGTTTACAACGGCATGTGTTGTTTCCGTTCAAGTTGTGATGGCAATATTCTAGAAGTATAGCTGTATCGAATATAAGCAAGTTTAAGCGTCTGTTTGATATTCTTTTGAACTGATAGTCACATTACGGAAACCGCTTTCACATGAAAAAGTATCCATATATATATATATATATATATATATATATTATATATATATATATATATATATATATATATATATATATATATTAAATAAAGGTTTCACTTTCCTTCATGGCTTCCACCTTTATTTATATATTTATCTCATTCCCAAACTTTCTTGATTCAGTTATACATATACATACACACACCCATACATACACACATACACCACACACACACACCACCCACACACACACACACCACATATATATATATATATATATAATATATAATATTATATATATAGATATATATATATAATATATATATATTGGGAAGATCATCATATTTCGCAGCTGACGAACTGTATAGTCAAAAAAAAATATAAATATAATAAATTCAACCTTTATTCTCAAATAAAACGAAATACCAGCAGTAGCAAAACTGCTATGTGGCAGAAAAGAAGTCAGGAATGGGGTGGGAGCTAAATTTTATGCTTGATTCCAGTCCTTTGATGATGCTTAAATCACAGTTACTTGAATTCTCTCTCTCTCTCTCTCTTTAATTAGCGTGACTAAAAGTCTTCGTTTTCCGATTCATATTTTGCCACCAGCTCTCAAGCCCTGCGCTAAGCATCTCGGACCACACCAACGTTTGTTCAACACCGCCTAAGACCCACAGAACGCTTCGCTCACGATGTCACAACTTAAGGACACCTGACCCTCATCATGGAGAAAAAAAAAATAATAACCTAAAAAAAAAAAAAAAAAAAAAAAAAAAAAAAAAAAAAAAAAAAAGGAGCCGGACACAGCGCAATCCAGCATGCATTTAAAAATGATTTTAACATCCGCCATTCCGTTGCTTTTACGGCCAGGAAGCCGCGCATACGTGGAGCACGAATGTAAATAAAAATGCGCTTCTATCATCGCCGCCGTCGCCTTCCCAACCCGAAAAAATCCGGGAAGAGGCCGATCATTTTCGGAAAGCGTCTCCCCTCTGGCGGACCACACACGACCAAGCCGATCGCCGTCCGCGGCGGTCGACTTTGTTTCGGGAAACTTTCTTTCTCTCTCTCTCTCTCTCGTCTTCTTCCTCGTTTCTTCAAAGGGGCCCCTCCATGCTTAATGCGGGTGAATGGGCCTGGGAATATGGAAGACGAACCAGAGAGAAATAGGAGAAGGAGTAGTGTCGTGGGGTAGGAAAAGAAAACAGAGGGGGAGGGAGAGAGAGAAGAACGTGGGGAATGAAGGAGAGAGAGAAAAGGGGTAGGAGGGGGGGAGGGGGGAGAGAGGGTGTAATGCCTCTAATGACTTTATCCTTGGAGGGCATTTGCATAGGATCGTTTGCCCCTACGTAATGACGAAGGCTGGTACAAGCATCCCGGACGGGAATTAATGCTTATCATTTGTCTCAAAGATAAATACCTACAGCGGCTCGCGCAGAGGTGATGAAGGGAGGAAGGCAGAGGGGGAGTTTCGTTTCACAGTTAAAAAGATGAAAGACGAAATTAAGAAAATCATTATAAGCTATTTACTACGTAATTTGCTTTGAGCATAAATCAGTGAGCGACCCACATAATACTTCCAAGTCACTTTATGAACTTCACAGGACACCTGTTTAACCATTTACCTGCACGCCGGGATTCTTTCCCATTAATACGCTCACATCAATTTTATATGTTCCTATATATATATGTGTAATATATATAATATATATATATAATATATATATATATATATATATATATAATATGTATATATATATATATATATATATATATAATATATATATAGTATATATGTGTGTGTGTGTGTATGCATACATACATGCATACATATAGACAAACATATATATATATATATATATATATATATATATATTATATATATATATATATATATGTGTGTACTGTATATATATTGCTTTTGAAGCTTTATTCTCGAATTGGAAAAATATTTCAGATAAAGAGTTATTGTCATAACACGATTCATTTCCAAACAGCAATTGATTATCTTCCCCACTCCAGTATTTACTGCAACTTAACTTCACAAGATTCCGTCAGCATTAACTTTGCATCTATTCGTTCGTAGTTTCACATCTTTAACAGGAAGGCCACAGCGACTCAAGACATTTCATTAAATATTATTTGGTCTGTGGACCTTGGCAAATGCTTTTGATGACTGACAGCACTCAGTTGTGAGATGAGATGACCTATCCTCATATATCAATTGTGATTTTGCTAGTATAATTAAAAGGGGATTACCTAAACCAGCCAACATGAACACGTCCGAGATATGAAATCTTCCGATTTCTCTAACTTGCATACCATCCAGCATTACGTTTTTAGTTTTCTGTAAAAGAAAACTTAAGATGGCTATTTGTCTGTTTGTCCGCACTTTTTCTCTCCGCCCTCAGATCATAAAAACCACAGAGGCTAAAGGGCTGCAAATTGGTGTGTTGATCATCCACCCTCCAATCATCAAGCATAACAAATAGGAGCCCTCAAGCCTCATTTTTCTTTATTTAATGTTAAAGTTAGCCATAATTGCGCGTCTGGAACAGCTACAGGTTGCAACAACACAGACCACCACCGGCCAGTGGTTGAGTGTTTCATGGTCCGTGGCTGAGAGTTTCTGAGTTTCCTATACAGCATTATAATATGTTTTACGGAAAACTCGATTCCGTCGAAGAAACTTACTTGTCTTCATATGGTTCCAATGTTTAATCTACCTACAAAAATTGGGTGGAGTGTTCATTAGCCATTCGGTTCTTCTTTCCAATTATAAATCCGTTTGTCTGACTTCCTCACCGTTGTTCAGAGATTTGCTTTAATCAAATGACCTCTTGCTCTTCTTCCTCTTCCGGAGTGGTGCTCTCTCTCTCTCTCTCTCTCTCTCTCTCTCTCTCTCTCTCTCTCTCTCTCTCTCTCTTTAATTACTATTATTTCTGGCATTGCTCCTTTGAGGTCCTTCTAAAAGGCAAAATCCGATTACACGTCAAGCCACCTCTTTTCATTACCAAGGCTTGGAATTCTCTTACTGTGTGCTTCCCTGTACATCATAACCTTCCACCTTACGTGGATTTAGCCCCACAGTATACAGGGCATAAGGTGTCCCTTCCCGCCGGTCTTTGCAAATCGTTAAAACGACTGACACGACCTGCCTGTTCGTCTCTGTAAATCACTTTCTTAAGGTATCGCAAAGACATAATCAACTAAGAGGATATCAATCGCTCCTACGAAACTAGGTCATCCAGGTCATCCGGAGTCTCTCTCACTTTAAATACATGCTTAACTAAGGAGTTATTAGTCGCCGAGCGTACCTATACGATCTTTCGTCTCATCCACCCGTCCAGGGACGTTAGGTCCCCCAAACATAAGGAGGAGGATGGGGCGTTGTGTCAATCGCGACTCCTTCGATGCATCTCCCAAGGATAGTTAAATTCTGGGTCATTTCCATGGAAGCACGACGCTCGAGGACACCTAATGAAAGCCTAATGGAGTCTTAAAAAGCCTCCACCTTCTATCCATCTCGCTGATGGGTTTATCCTTCGGAGTCCCCGCTACCTATCAACCATAATCTTACGTTGGCGAAGGGGATGCCTGGGAACGCACCTGCATTTTTCATTCTTTCATACCGAGGACTCTCTCTCTCTCTCTCTCTCTCTCTCTCTCTCTCTCTCTCTCTCTCTCTCTCGTGCTTATGTTCACGCGCGCTCACACACTACCACAAAAACAATAAACAAACTAAAAAACATATTTAAAATAAAAACCAGGTCTCAAAAGAATATGTAAGGACAGTACATGACGCGAATATCATCAAATATATTTTGCGCACCTTTAATTATTTCAAATGTGGAAATGGATTTGCAGTTTCTGAAACCATATCAGTGGAGGAGCAAACGATCAACGGAGACTCTTGTGAGTATGTGGGTGTTTTATGTATAAAAACTGAGCATGTAAGCAACAGGAAGGCGGTACGACTGAGCGCAAGGTCTCCCCGCTTTGCTTAGGTTTGCTTTACACACACACACACACACACAAACATATCTATATATATACATACATATAATATATATGTTATATATAGAATATATATATATATATATATATTTAATATATATATATAATATATATATAATATATTTATGTATATACTTATATAAAATATATATATATATATATATATATATATATATATATATATATATATATATATATATATATGAGTCATATAGTGTTTAGCAGACGATATCTGGGACACAGCATAAGAACCAAAATCTGCTGGGGACAAGAAAAATTGCCTGGGGGCTATCGGCCACAGCACTACAGACTTCCCCCCCCACCCCCCCCCTCCCCCCCCCCCCAACCTCTCCCAACCCAACCCTTCTCCACCGGAGCATTGAGTGCCTTGGCTGAGTGGTACAGCTCCCTCCTCACGTTTGCTAGGTCCATGATGTGATTACTAACCTAGTACCCACAAGTCCACCCAATTGGAGTCAATAAAAAGGACGTGGTGATAGGAACCTCGCAACCCCCTCCCCTACAACCCCCAGACCAGCAGAGAAGCTGAATAACAGTACCCTTTAGCAACAACCGGTCTAAAGAAGTATATAACTTCATGTAATCATGTACATACCAATCATAATCTTGACTACCGAAAAGAACCTAAAACTTTACAACTTGGATGGCTCAATGTGGAATAACACCATCGGCTTGCAACTAAATACCAAATTTAATATCACTCGGTTTGGTCTAACATCACTGAGGAATCTCCAAGGAAGGATTTGGATTCCTTATCCAAGAATATCAAAAGATTAGAGGGTTTTGGTCAGGGGCGAACTTCAGCAAGTGATCGTATGTGGTCGCAATACAGAAGTCATAAACGTCCGGCATCAAGAGGATCCGAAAATATCTCTATAAGCAATGCTTGTAATAAAAGTCGATACACGAGAGAGAGAGAGAGAGAGAGAGAGGAGAGAGAGAAGAGAGAGAGAGAGAGAGGTGAGGAGAGGAGAGGGGTGCGCTCCTTTTCTGTGGAAGTCTCAAACAAGGAAAATACATAAATTTCTGTCCCGATTAGTGGACAGTATTTTACCTTGAACACGCTAAGATAAATAGCACGATTAGTTGAACTAGTTAACCGTTACAGCTGATGCTACTTTCAAGGGAAATCTTCAAAATTTAATTGAATGGTATCCGAGAATTCTTGAGCAGGCATAACAACTACCTTTTATGACAAATCTTATTCATGGAGGTATAATACTGTACGATGTAAAAATTTCAGTACTTTTGACACTGCCAGCCAGTCTGACGAAATTACATTATAGGAAGCTTATGAAGCTAACAACGACTTACATATTTCCTCAGTAACAGATCTAGGGCTCCCTTTTCTTCCTAGTTTTATTTCTTGTCTACATCAGGACTGGGACAGTTATGGTTATTAGGCCGTTCGCCTCGTAAACCTACGTCTTTGGCAAGACAATGAACAGAATATTGACAAAGTAACAATAATCCCCAGGGCAGATTAAAAGGTGTTCCAATTACAGTAGGCCTCATCCATCTCCCATTACTGCTCGATCGTGGGTATCGATCTAAACGTCAAACTTTGAGCGTTCGTGTCTCGTACATGAAACAGTCCGTATAACCTTTCGAATCCCAAATACACAATTCTCGAAAAGACAAAAATGCTTTTACAATAGGAATACCCTCCATGCCACGAATCGTATCTATGAGCAGGAGCAAATAAGAGCGCAGCTTTTATTAAAGAACAAATCACATCAGACATAACGACCTAGAGAGATCTACTTCTCTGGGAAGGAATTATCTTGTAATCGAATACTGCGGAAGAAAAAAGTATAAAAATACTTCGAACGGTTTGCAGTTAGGAATAGGATTTTGTACATTTCTTTTGGCAAGGTGGGAGGATAAGAGAAAAGGGGTGAGGGAGAGAGGTGGGAGGAGGGGGGGCAACCAGAGGGAGGGAGAGAGAGGGAGGAGACGGAAAGGATTTTCATTGTAACTGTTGGTGGCATTTATGAAGGCAGGAATTATTTTTTCCGGAGCGGTGATTGCAAGTTGGAATTTTTCAATTAATGGGCCATATATGTGCATGCCTATGATGACTATGATGCGAGAGAAAGAGAGGTACGTTTAGAGGTATGTCATAATCTCTCTCTCTCTCTCTCTCTCTCTCTCTCTCTCTCTCTCTCTCTCTTTCCTTCTCTCCGATTGCAGTTGGCAATCAATGGGCCATGATGAATTATTAGACATTAGAGCCATTGCCCTCGCTCGCTTCTATATTGGTATGTACAATATTGAAACAATTTTAGAGTTGCGTTGGTGGCACCCCCACTGGGGGTCTTACCACCGCCACTCATGAGAGAGAGAGAGAGAGAGAGAGAGAGAGAGAATGAATCAAGTGATCTAATACAAACCATATACACAGAAAAAAAACGCACATTTATTTAAGCTGTTTAATATAAATTATTTTGTGGCCCATATCTATACTACACTTATCTAAGAACTAAAAGACAATACACTTATACCCTCAACAAGGAGGAGTAAATCCATTTAATTGTAAAAAAATAAAAAAGACGCTTCGTATTTTTGTATAATTGTATCTCCAGCCTGTGTTACTTTCAAGATTGATAGTGAATTCGAGTTTGTCTTATTGTAAAGATTGTCTTGTGCTAGCACAAGCTGTTGCTCCTTTGATAACAATGTATTGCAATAAGGTTCAAATTTATCAGTATATACAGAGAAATACATGGGCTACAAGGCACAACTTCTAATAGGCTGAAACCAGCATAACGAATTGTATGTTGCCCAATTACTTCTCTCTTCTATGTAGAATCTGCGGGAAATTTTCTACTGTACTGATATTGGTGGTAGCAGACTACTTACACCTTTCAGCAGACATCTGGAAGTATAAAAAATAATGCATTGTAAAGGCAGTTCTTATTCAGATGTCAGAATATCAATTAAGGGCATTAATGATGAAACTAAGACAGCCTTCTTGTCACAATACTGTCTTGGCTTCCCCTTCAGGTTTCTAGCATAGAGGGTATATATCTAGAGGCGCTATCTGTATACCAGTACTACGTAGTTCGGTGGTCTTCCACCAGGCCGGCGCTGCAGAGCCTAGCGGCCATCTTTAAAGGTCTGGTAACCACGTAAATTAAACAGTGGCTTAATGAGGTTGTGAATTCTTTTATCCTGAACGTTTAAAGAGTAAGTGTTTAGTGAATGTTTCGCTAGTGTTTTAGATTTGGTGAATGTTTAGTAAGTGTGTTCTGAATGTTTATGAGTAAGTGTTTAGTGAATATTTGGTGTTTAGGGTTTAGTGAATGTTTTGTGTTAGTGAATTTTTAGTTTTTAAGTATTCAGCTAATGTTTACTGTGTAAGTGTTAGTAAGTGTTTAGTGAAAATTTAGTATGTAAGTATTCAGTGAATGTTTAGTATGTAAGTATTCAGTAAATGTTAGTGTTTAGTGAATGTTTAGTGAATTGTAGTGTTAAGCGTGTAACTATTCAATGAATGTTTAATGTATAGATATTCAATGAGTGTTTAGGGTTTAGTGAATGTTTCGTGAATGTCAGCATTTAGTGAATGTTAAGTGTGCAGGTGTTTAATGAGTGCCTGGTGAATGCTCAGTGACTACTTAGTGTTTAATTAGTGTTTAGGGGTTTAATAAGCATTTACGGTTTAGTGAATATTTAGTGTTTAATGAGTTCAGGGTTTAGCGAGTGTTTAGTGTACAGCGAGGGCTTAATGAATGCCTAGTGCTTAGTGAAAACTTAGTGAATGTTTAGTGTTAGTGTGAAATGATTGTTTAGGATTAAGTGAGGGTTTAGTGAATGTTTACCGAGGTTTTGGGGGTACAGTTGATATTTAGTGAGTGTTTAGTTTTTATTAGTGTTTAGTGAGCAGTGAGTGCCTAGTGAGTAATGAGTATTCAGCGAGTGTTTAGCCTTACTGAGTTTGAGTGTATAGTGTTTGTGAGCGCTTAGTGAGTGCGAGTGTATTGTTTAAGTTAAGTGTTAATGATTGCACATTACTGTAAAGTCAGTGTTTAGAGACTGTATTCAAAGCAAGTCCAGTAATTTACAGGAACCATTTTTGCTAGACATTGCTTAGATCCAAGAGTTCATGCTTAGGCCTAGACCACAATAGTTGGAGTACTTAGGCCAACCTGTTTTTGTAATGTAATTTTTCTCTGGGAAATTGGGTCAAGTAATAATAATAATAATAAAATAATAATAATAATAATAATAATAATAATAATAATAGCCACTCCATGTTATTGACGCTCTATGCTCTAAAACTGCTAGAAGATAACATCTTTATCTTTGTGGACATGGTAACACCTCCGCTTAGTGACGGCTGTATTGCCAATGCAGCATTTCTTGTGCTCAAGGGATTCACATTTCCCAGACTTCACATGCAAGTTTGTGGCTTAACACTTCTGAGAGACATTACCTCGTGGGGATCTTTCAGTCAATTATCAAAAGAGGGTTTCAAGGAAGGTTCCTTGAATATACTTCCCAGTGTCACGAGATGGATAGCGCGAGGTCACAAGGGTCCAGACAGCGAACTGTTGTGACACGTCTGTGTGACACGTCTGTTATTTTGACAAACAACTCTTGATACACCTTTGCGTGTTATGCTTTGCTTGTTTCTCAGGAACTGGCTATCATTATCAAGCACAGTTTTGACAAAGACTAAAATTATACGTTCAAAGACGCAACTGAGGATTCAAACGACTTAACAATAATGCAATTTACATTCCATGAAATGTCCAAGACAACATACAATCTCATGAAGAGACGACAAGGATTACCTTCTAAACTGATACAAAGCAACTTTCATAGATTCGCGCAGGGAACAAAAACTTTAAACCTCGAATATTGATAAGGAATCAGTTAATAAAGATATAATAATTTCCATCATCATTATAATAACCACTACTATTATAAATTAGTTTTAAGACACCAGTGAGTCACATCTCTAAGTTCGCAGTGCTAACACGACGATATACAAACCTTTATCGTCGATGCAACTGGCACAGAATATCTACACAAAATGCAAAGCAAAACGTTCTTACGCATACAAATACCTTCAAGCTTTCCAAACTGCATCTTATTAAGAACAGGTTTGAAGGCGTGCTCTTCGCTGCGCTGGAACACGGCGCTGCCCGTCAAGTCTCCCCAACCTTCCCGATCCTTTATCTAACCAGCTCCAACCCGGGGCGGACAAACAAGAAAGATACAATCGGATTTTATCATCATAGATGGTGCCTAAACGCCAAGTTACCCTAATCAATCAATGACTCTTCATCACTTTCCGTACTTGTGCCCTGACGCTGCGAGTTCATAAAATCGGTTCTAAGCCATGAAATATATCTGTGAGTTTGGTAAACTTCAATAATGAGGTTCCAGTCAACAACAGTTGAAGTAATTCTATTTGCCAAAATAAACTAATTTAAGTGACAAAATACACCCGACAATGCAAGGAAATACACTGAGGTTTGTTGACAAATCAGCCGTTAAAGATTAATTAGGCAGTAAGGTCTTATTTTTTCCTAATCTGGTGCCAAAAATAGTTGGGGAAAGTGATATAAGGGAAGTATCAGTGTTTTGAAATGGTTTGGTCATGCCAAATAAAAGAGATGTTGATGAAAAGCTTTTGTAAATCATGAGAGCTAAGGATGTAGAGGAAAGACCCTAAAAGAGTTGTATAAAAGGTAATGGAACCCACGAAGCACAAGATTCCGTGCAAGATGGAGGTGAAAGGCACAGTGTGTGTGTAAGGGGAGGGGGGGAGTTGAATGTTACTGATGAGTAATCTATGTATGGCGAGTGAAACTACCAATGATGCGAAGTTTTCTACACATGGCTCATCGATTAGTCTTCACAGAATGAATGTTTCACTTTGTGCAGTAATTTTGTTCTTTCTCTTGGAGTCGTTCGTCGTTAGGTGAACGCTTTAACGCTGAAATAAACGCAACACATACATTATATATATATATATTATATATATATATACATATATATACTATATATATATGTATATATATATATATATATCATATATATATATATATATATATAAATACACACAACTGTTACTGACTCTGTGTCTTCCCATTTTCAAATATCACGTCTCAAAATTAGTGTTCTCGATTTCGTCTCCATAAATGTGTGTGTGAGAGAGAGAGAGAGAGAGAAGAGAGAAACGCGAATAACTAAGAAAAATAAAATCAATATTATTGCATTTCTAGCTAAAGAAAACCTATCGATTTAATTTTCCTAGATAGCACAGGTCAGCTTTAATTATAAGCCATTCAATTGATAATTATTGCAATAGGGGTATAATTACAACGGTCTTTTACAGCCTTAATAAATCCTACGGCAAGCAACAATACCTTTAATCGCAAACTCTAATTGCTATGCCTAATTCCTCGATAGTGCAGTAATCTAAATTTTCTCCTGTCACGATAAATAAGAATTTATTTGTACATCACAAAAACATTTACTACAAAAAATTCTAAAATGTAAACGAGGTCAAGATTCTCTCTCTCTCTCTCTCTCTCTCTCTCTCTCTCTCTCTCTCTCTCTCTCTCTCTCTCTCTCTCCGAATCAAACAAGACAGAAATAAAAGGTTTCCAGTATAATTACGTGGATGTCATAATATGTACTATATTTAATACTCTGCCCATTATATGCATGATTACTTTGACAGAAGTTTAACGTCCGGCACTATCAGTATAAGAATTTTTATCTCTGAAATCAAGCTATATGCAAAAGCCCTTAGTCTGATTAAGACTTCTAGAAAATTACAATTTACCGATCATATACAAGAACACACATACATATATACATACCTACATATACATAAATATACTAAGATATATATCATATATATATTATAATATATATATATATATATATATATATATATTATTACCAAAACATTCACATACTGTGACCATGTCTTGGTGATAAGACGAAAGTACTTAACATCTCCAGTGTTTCAATTTTCCTTCGTGGCTGTAACTTTGTTAATGTAATCATGACGTTTTTAATTTTTCGTGATTTAAAATCAAACATACATATATACATAAGATATATACATATATATATACACACACACATATATTTATATTTATATATACGTATATATTATATGTGTATATATATGTATATATATATATATATATATATATATATATATATATATATATAATATATTTGAGATATTTATTCAGGAAAAGTTACAAGCTCTCTAGGACTAATAATCCTGATCGTCTGGTATTCTAGAAAGCTTGTAAATTTTCCTAGATAAATATCTCCGACATATGCCATCCGGTTTAAAATTGATAATTAATTGTATTAATGCACATAACTGCGTAAGTGATATACAGAGAGAGAGAGAGAGAGAGAGAGAGAGAGAGAGAGAGAGAGTGCCATGCGCGTTCGTGTTTAATTCAATGTACCCCGAAAATGTGTTGAAATAACACAAAAGTCCACGGTAACCTTTTTTTTTTATTGTTCCTGTGGCCTTAGTCTAATATATATATATATATATATATATATATATATATATATATATATATACGTATATATATATATATATATATACACATATACATTTGTATATATAATATACTATAATAATATATGTATATATACTTGTGTGCGCGTGTGTGTGTGCAGCCTATCATTCCTGATCTACCACAGACGCCAAGTCGTGTAGTATTCTACTTCCAGGTACTCCTCACGAAAAAGAGGAGGAGGAGGAGGAGGAGGAGGGGTCCAATACGTGGCATCAGTGTCATGCATTCGCCTTGGGATCAAAACTGACCCCTTGTGCATGACGGGTGTCACTTCATTCTCTCTCTCTCTCTCTCTCTCTCTCTCTCACTCTCTCGTAATGAGTGAGAGAGGAGGAGGTATAAAAATGGAGTAAGAGAGTAAAAGTTTGCCTGACTTCACTCCTCTCCCATGGGCATATCTATGGATCAATGAAGGCCAACTGAGACACACACACATACACACTTACACACACACACACACACACATATAAAAGATGATCAGGTTTCCCCATCAAACCCAAGTTCGACTAAGTGCATGATTCCCAGCTCTCCCCCTCCACACCACATAAAAAAAAAAAAAGAACAGAAGGTATTATCCCATTTTACGCCTTCTCTTTTTTTTCTCCTTTTTTTTTTTACTCTGCCTCATTTCCATTTTTTCTGTTCCGCGAATGCATGACTCCCGAGTATATGAAGAGGTGCTTTTGTGCTTTGCGTGTTGCGCTTATTCTAGCGGGGCCATTGGTCACGTGCCCCCATAACTGTATTGGGGTTATGAGGCAGCTCGGCGAAAGGTCATCTTGGGTAAGACTTGCTTCTGTCACATCGGGGAAGCTTACGGCCTCTGCTAAAAGCATTCTGTGTGCGCGGCGTCACTCACTACCACAAGAGGGGGGGGGGGTGGGGGGGGGGCGGTCTCAGAAGGGGAAGGCAACGCAATGTTCTTTTTTATCTGTTGCCCAGGTAAACATAGCAAGTCAGCTAAGACGTGGAAGATCATTGAATAACTGGATGAGGATATTAAGCAGGGACGTTTGGCAATAACTGGCTTGGACCTCAAATTAAATAAATACAAATAAATAAATAAATACTAACTATATAAATAAACAAATAAATAAGTATAATTTATATATGTGTAATATATAGATATATAGATAATATCTATATATATATATATATATATATATATATATACTATATATTTCTGTATAACTACATACATTTATCCACACAATACGTATACATATATACATATTATGTATATATGATATATAGATATCTGTATAACTACACACATTATCCACACAATACATATACATATATATATTATGTATATAAATGCATATATGCACATATGTGTATGTGTATATATATATATATATATCATATAGATATAATATATATATATATATATATATATATATATTATACTTGTACCCCTTGATTATTTTACAAGTTATCTTGCAGAAGGCTTTATATATATATATATATATATATATATATATATATATATATATATATATATAGAGAGAGAAGAGAGAACGAGAGAGAGAGAGAGAGAGAGATAATGTTGTACGCCTGTGTGCATTTTACACGTTACCGTTACTTAGCTGAGGGACAATAAACAACAACGGCCCAAAAAAATGGCTAGCGACCCCCTCTGACGGAAGTACCCAAAGCACACATATTGATGAGGGCAGTTGTGGTAAAAGAGTAGTAATTTTGCCTTCAAGATTAGAGGGTTTCGATGGCAAGGGAGAGAGAATTTCAAATTAAAAGAGATGCGGGGGGAGTAGTTCGGCTCGTGCTCGGGATGTGTCTGATACACGAATCCGGAAGATGATGACAGGTCATAAGGATATAGGGCGGAGAAAGAGAGAAAGAGAGAGAGAGAGGGACGGAGTGAGAGAGTCCAACCCACACAAAGTGCGGACACACACATTATACATATATACAGTCAGAACGCGAGACCGGGAGAGTCTATACAGTCCCAAAGGGAGTCAGATTACGTACAGACCTGTCAGATTTAATTGGCTGACAAAGAGATTAATGAAGAGATATGGATCATGAAAGCTTGTAAATGAAAGGTTTTTATTTGAAAGGCTTCAAATCAGTGAGGAGAAGGGAGGGTGGGTGGGTGGGGGGTTCGTCTAGGGAAGGGGAAAGAAATCAATGCTTAACACAAGGGGAACCTGTAAGACAAAAAACATCACACTCACAGATCAAGATAAAAGGGAGAGAGAGAGAAAAAAAAAGTGTCTGGGATTGCATCGACTGATGTTGTTGGTCAATAAAGACGGTCTGCAATAGGACAAACACAAGTGAGGACAGAGTTTTGAAGGATACTGTCTCTCTTTTATCATGAATAATTTTGAAAGCCTCCCTCTCTCATACAGACAAAGGATATTTGTTTAAAATACTGTAACAGTTCTATCATGATCATCTATTAGCATCTATTATCATATATATATATATATAGTATAGTATATAAATATATAAATATTATATATAGAGAGAGAGAGAGCTATATAGAGAGAGAGACTGTTACAGTATTTTAAATTAACTATATAATAAACAAGACAAATTGGTTGAAAGAGATCATAAATGTTTATCAGACCAGCGAGAACAAACACGTGAATTCCAGAAACTGGAAAAAGAAATATACCGAAAAAAATATAACCCGATTGAAGTCAAAAGTTAAATCATTTCAGTGTAAGTCGATCATAAACGCAATCCATCTTAAAAGAACCGAGTGATCAGAATTTGGAAATGAAATTCACTTACTTCGTTAGGAAGTACGGATGGCTGACGAAGAGATGTACTAGAAAAAAAAAAGTTCATGGAAACAAATGTTAAAACAATAGGGTTTATGGTTTAAGAAAATATAAATCAAGAGAGGAGTTAAAATGGTATGCAATCAATTTAATAAAACAAATAAAATGTTTGCGCTGGAAAAGTGTCTTATGATGAGTAAGACGAAAAGAAAGAGTAAAACGTAAACAAAAGTAACGATACCAGAAGCAGGTCAAAATAAAGTAATTTCTTTCCAAAGATTCAGGCCGCCATATTTATTCTTTATCACATTACCCAACTTTTACCTCACTGAGTTTTGCTCTTTCGCTTAAGGCAACTGAATTTGGAATGTCCCCTATTCGAGAACTTTCTTGAAGATTTGTGATTAGATGTCACTTTTACTGCTTGTGGTTTATTGAAATTTATGGGAGAATCCGGCTTCTGTCTTTTAACCAGGTAACTTAAAAATCTCACGCAGGTGTTGGTAAAAACAATAGGAATGAAATGGAATAGAGAGTTTAGGCAAAAGTCCAGGCACTGGTACCTATGAGGTCATTCAGCGCTGGAAAGGAAACTGACAGTAAAAGGTTTGAAAGGTGCAATAGGAGGAAAACCTCGCAGTTGCACTATGAAATAATTGTTAGGAGAAGGTGGATAGCGAGATGGAAGAAAGATAATACGAATGGTAGAGTAAAAGGAATGAAAGGGGGTTGCAGCTAAGGGCCGAAGGGACACTGTAAAGAACCTTTAGTAATCCCTACAGTGCACCCCGTGAGGTTCAATGACGGCACTAGCCCCTGCGGGAGTAAAAAATAGGTCAAAAATAATAATTCGGAAAATGACAAATCTGAACGGAATAGTGAAAAGTACCGAAACGTCTTAAAAGGGAAAAGGCATAAATGTTGCATCTATTAAATACATAAACTGGTAATGGTAAATGTACGTTTTCGAAAACAAAGAGGTTCCTCTACAATACTGTACATGCTTGTATCATAAGTAAAAAAAAATTTAAAAATAACTTGTAAACCTGACATACTAATAAATTCCGAAATATCAACAACATTATAAGTAGCTTCAAAATTAGACATCCTGTACAAGTAACTATCACGACCTAAAATAAAAAAAATATATATAAATAAAAAAAAAGGCACTTCTAATTCAAGTACCTCAACGAAAAGGGCAAAAGTCAATCACGTAAAGCTCGGTAAGTGATAAAATGAAATATGAAAACTTGAATCTTGACCATATACGTATATGTGACATTCTGAAGTGGCACGGAGCTGCTGCCTATCTACTTGAATGCTACCGTTTCCTAATTCCTTGGAAAAGCTGATTCCCTGGTTCGAGGACATCATAAATGCTTATCAGACAGTGAGAACAAACACGTGAATTCCAGGAACTGGAAAAAGAAATATACTGGAAAAACATAGGTACTCCGATTGAAGTCAAAAGTTAAATCAATTCAGTGTTCCTGGTAAGTCGGTTTTCAGTTTTACGTGCCAAAGAATTATCAAGGCATCCCGGTCATAAACGCAATTCATCTTCAAGGATCCGAGTTATCAGAATTTAGTCATGAAATTCGCTTACTGCATTACGATGAAAGGAAGGTTGACGGAGAGATGTACTAAAAAAAAAGAAATAAAACCAACGTTGTATGGAAATAAATATCAAAGAGGTAGGGTTTAGGGTTTAGAAGAAAAAAATATATATATCAAAGGATGAGCTAAAATGGTAAGTAATTGTTTTAATTAAACAGATACAAAGTTTGCGCTGGAAAAGTGTCACATAATCATTTTCTCACGCCTGCGCACTACAATGAGAACGAGATGTCAGTAGTTATTCGTGAAGATAATATTCCTATTTATATATACTTATCTAAGAAAAATGGTATGCAGTTTTTGTTCTTTATTCACATACGCTCACAACCTCGTATTCATAAAGAAAATGTACATACACATGCAAGAGAATTATAGTAAAGCTGCTCCATGGGCTGGGTACATGGTTAAGGATGGATAAAGATGTTTGTGATTTTCAAGGGTAATACAATATAGGTCACGGTACTGAGGAACTGACATAGCTACAAATCTTTGAAATCTTTTATACAAAACCCGAGTTTAACGTAAAAACTGAGAATAAGGATTAGTTGGGTTGAGACAATACATAAAATCGAGAGAAGAGAGGAGAGAGAGAGAGAGAGAGAGGAGAGACGGAGAGAGACGAGAGAGAGAGGAGGAGAAGGAGGAGAGAGAGAGCTAGTTAAAAAGCAGGCACTAAAAAGAATAAATATCAATATATTACAGTTTTAAATAAGATCAATTTTATCTCACAGATTAACCATAAAAAACTGTAAGGGAGGGTAAAAAATACAATTAAGTATATTAATATATAATGGACGATTAAAAAAAATTAAGAGCATAACTACGAAAAGGAAAGGTCGTATAAGAGACAAATAAATATATAAATAAAAACCCTCTTATAAAAAGGGACAGACAATCTCACGGCGTCGATCAATTGCAATCTAATGCAAGGCAGGCAGTTAACGACGGGGTTGGGGTTAAAGGCCCCTAATCCGTACCTCGAATCCTAGGCACGACACAAGTGTCCCCGGAGTGTCACGACCGGTGATTAGGCCTCCGAACGCTCCAATTATCCCGAGTGGACCACTAATTCCAATCAATTTTCTTTTATTGTCATAATACTCATTTCATCCACCTTCCTCGTCGTCGTCGTCGTCGTGCGCAAGTTTTCTGGATGTGGATCCGCCCACTTCCATCCCTCGGGGGTCCCCAAAGGGGAGAACTTGAAAAATCCCTCGCTGCATGGTCCAATTTTCTCGCTCGAAAAAAGATTGTATAATTCAATCTGCGTCCCTTGGGTGGTGTAAGTGTAGGCGAGATTCACGCAAACGCAGCTCCGAATTGGGGGTTGCTTTTTTCAGTCCTCTGCATTTAGACAAATGCCATGCAACCAATTATACTACATGGAAAGTAGCGTCGGGGAGAGCTGTGAAATTCGTTTCGTTCTCTCTCTCTCTCTCTCTCCAACCACCACATACGCATGTCAAAAACATACGCACATAGAAACACACCTACATAATATATATATTAATATGTACAGTATATATATATAAATATATAGTATATATATATAGTATATATATCTATATATAAATATATATATACATATATATATATATAAATATATATATGAGTATATATATATATATATATATAGATATATATACATATATATAGATATATATATATATATCATATATATTAATATATAATAATATAATATATATATATAATATATAATATATATTATATATATAAATACTATTATATATAATTATACACACATTATATATTATATATAGGATAAAATACTATAGATATAAATATATATATATATATATATTAAAATATATTATATTAATACATATATTATATATAAATATATAAATAGTATATATATATAATATATAGATACTATAATTATATGATATATAATACATATATAGTATATAGATATATCCGATATATATCTATATATAGATTATATTATATATATATATATATATATGTACTATATAGATATATAGTATTATATATTATATATATATATATATATATATATAGCTATATCTAGCGTATTACAGTAATTCTTAAAAATAAACTATGTTCAAGAATATTTATTAATAAAAATCAAGCAAAGCATATACGACAGTATCTAACGATTTCAGACTGTTTAAACAGTATGGCATCGTTCACTCCTAGTGACCTTACTGCTTTCATGTATTTTCTGTTCCGAACGTGCTTGACTTCTGCTTTTCCGCCGTTATTGATTGTTTGGGGAATTGTCTGGGGGCAAGAGCTAAGATCTGTCTTAAAAACTTGTTCATTTAATA
>NC_087205.1:86613460-86655960 GCF_015104395.2 Macrobrachium nipponense
ATCAGTTTAGTTTCCTTAAAAATTATTTGAAACGATCAATCTATTTCCTGCTTACATACTTTGTGATAAATAATATCTTGGAGGAAAGAAGTAACGCAACGTTTAATGACCAGAAACTAAAACCAATCAAAAGTCAAATCTCTACTACTATTTTAAATGTTAATCTCTCTGATAAGTGAACATTATTAATGGATGAATTTATATACAAACTGACACCCCAAGATATTAAATAAACGCCAGCCAAGTTTATTCAAAACAGACCTGGCCACTTCACTAGAACCTGAATTGCTAAGCACTAATTCTCCTGTAATTTAAACAAACAGCAAAGCGCATAGCATATCAAAATCAATCCCGGATTATTTCGTACGCTAAATAGCCATTGCTATATAAAAAAAAAAAAAAAACATAAAATAAAGCTTCGATGAAAGGTGCTCATGGATCGCTAAAATTACTAATGCTTATAACAACATCTTTTAGATTCATATTCTCTATTTCAGATTAAATAAAATATAAAAAAAAACCATTCGATCGCTATCGCCGCCAACCCAGAACGTAGCTGCTAGAAACCCCTAACCCGCTCCCCCGCCCCCCAACCCCTCCACTCCTCGCCGTAGAGCCAAGACGCCTATTAACAGATGTAGGCAAGACGTGAGTGGGCTCGGGGCTGCAGTCTCACCCGCACGCCCGCACAAACTCCGCTCGTGACTGCCACCCCATCGGCATTCGTGGGTGGTCCCCGCCCACGGTGTTGACCGAGCATCCCAAGGCACCAACGCTCTCGGATTTACCTCACTGAAGGTGGCAGATTCGTACTATTACAGAGATCGTTTCCTCTCTCTGGAAACGAGACTCGTTCGCTCGTTAACAGTGGCGTAGTCACCTGAAGCACTGATCTGACAGTCAAATTTGAAAGATATATACATACATATGCAACATTATATATATATATAATTATATAATATATATATATACATATATATATACATATATATATACATACATACATATATGTATTATATAATATTATGTAAATAAAATATATATATATATATATATATATATACATATACATACATATATGTATATATATTATATATGTATAAATGTATGTATATATATATATATTATATATATATATATTTGTATATATGTGTGTGTGTGTGTGTACAAATGTCCATCAGCAAATAATAATTAATTTTAATATCGATATCACTCTACTTTCTTCATGGGTAAATTATAACTCCAAACATACCTTTCAAATATCAGTTCATTACTATTGTTATCGAACTGCGCGTTATTGGAAAAAAAAAACATTCATGTGACATTTTACAATTGCTATGCATCCATAGAATACGACCGACAGAAATGTATAAATATTAGCAGCTGGCATCAGATGGAATATATGCTTTATCCTCAACAGCCTTTACCAGCTTGATACTAATTTTTAGCGCGAAAATAGCTGCTACACTAAGCTGGCAAGGCCAAAGGCAAGATGGAATAACATCGTAACACGTTCATTGCACATTATTATGTTTCATACGTTCAACTACGTTCATTGCACATCATTACGTTTCATACGTTCAGCTACGTTCATTGTACATCATTACGTTTCATACATTCAATCAAACAAATTCGATCGATTATCGAGAGGTTTCTAAGACTTCTATTCAAGTACAAACTGGCGTCGGGTATGACGTTATGTAAATTTATACGCAACTGGTTCATCGTTGATCCAGCGGACAAAACGATGAACGTGGCTTAGTTTACTGTCGGGTCATATTCCGAAGCCACCGCTCCCTTCGGAGAAGCCGCTTATTGGTAATGCTGCGGTTATAGAAATGCGTATATCTGGCGAACGCGACCTAGTGACTTTATTCCCAATAAATAAAAAATACATACATGTGTAACTATATATATATATATATATATATATATATATATATATATATATATATATATATTCCAACAGGGGTTCCAGCAAGACAACAGGTCACATAATTGATTAATTTAAACGTTTCGTTCACCAAGATATTGGCACATCATCAGTCTGGAATAAAAGTTTTATTTGTAGCTGTCTGCCCGCCGTCATTATATATATATATATATATATATATATATATATATATATTGGAAATAAAGTCACTATACATGTGCATGTGCATATTATACATATATATAATTAAATATTTCTCTATTTATTGTTGAGTCATACCACTATTATGGGTAACCGAAAAAATACAGTTCCTCATAAAAGATGTAACTGCTACCTGAATGCAACATATAAATTACATTTTAACAGTGCTGGTGGGTGGTAAAGGCAAGAAGAGACGGGGAAGAATATCGAAATAACTAAGGGAATGTGATTCTTTACAGGGGGGAGGGGTGGGAGGGAGAGGGGGTCAAGTGCAGAATGGAAGAGGGGGAGGGGGGCATTTTAGTTTCTTGTGTTCCGTAGGTGGTCTGTCGTAAGTAAGCTGGTGGGCCCCTCTCAACTGCCCACTTTTGTACTTGCCCATTTAGCTAATTAGAGAAAGGGGCCAATGGACGTCTCGTACAAGGCTTCGGATCCTTCTCTAAATATTTAGAAATCTCTTTAGGCAGACGGAGAATGTTCTTTTTGCAACTGCCAAGAATGTCAATTTGCATTTTCTTCCACTTCTGATGGGCTTTCATCTCGGAAGGCTGCTACCGTTGTTGCTGTTGCTGCTGCTTGGGAATATATATCCATCCCATGGCTACTCGAAACGGAAGCACCGCAATTCTCTTTTTATGGAAGTATTTTATGACCGCTACATTATAGACATCTGAGCTGGCCAGCCGTCATTCATTTCACTGCAACACAGCAGAGAGCATTGCAACTGCTTGCTGGCACTTTGTTTCGTCCGAGTTGCGAGCGCACGAGAACAATCATTTGAAAATTTATTGCAGGCAGATGTTTCTTCGTTATAAGCTTTTGGAATATTCTTTCATTCCGGTTCAATCATCTGCAACTCGTTCGTTCTTCTTCTAATGACAGGTTTCTCAAGAGCTACAGCTCCGGGACCCGGCAGGCAGTGGTGGCCTGACCACGAAGTGTGGACAAGCACCGAACAGCCGTTAACGACCACCTACCCGCTGCTTAACTTCCCGCTTTCCACTCCTTCCAATCGGACCAACTGCCATTTTTAATATTTTTCCCCCTGTGTATTACTTCCCGAGCTAATTTTGGGGAGGGAGCGGCCGAGAGAGTTATTAACCATAAAACAGTTACAATATACGTAGAGTATTATAACCTGTACTCAAATGCAAATCCCCGATGATTTCTTCACCGCCCCGAGCTGCCTCTCAAACCCCAAACGGTAACAGGTGGTTCGTTGTTTGTCACGGTAGTTGGGCTGTTAGCAGATTGAATCACCTCAGGACACGCGAGGTCCCCCGAGCTTTAATGGCACCGAGAGAAGTGTCTTCATTGAGAAAATAATACACTTGACGCCACTCGACGGGAGAGCAGAGCGTGAGAAGGTGGAAATGGACACATTGGGGGATGTGGGGAGGGGGAATGGATGGATGGACAAGGGGAAGGAAGACGGGGAGAAATTCTTCAACTCGCTCCACATACATATACATACATACTAAGGTTCAATAAAGACTCCTTCACAATGCTTATAAAATTCTTAGGCAATACAATTTCAAAATTCCTTACGTCTAAGTAATACAATAATGCATCATACAATTCTTAGGCAATACAATTTACAGCAGAACTAAAATCTATAGCCATTCAAAAATACCTTACATCTGAGTAATACAATAATGTTTTAAACTTAAAATTATACAGTATAACAATTACTCAATTCCTTGCGACTCCAATGTACTTTATAAGAATATAAAAACAAAATGGAAACTTCCACACAATATGCTTTAGTTGACAACATGTCTGTAATTCAAGATAACCAAAGCAAATGAAAAAAAAAAACGCATGGAGAAACAAAAGCCGTTATTGCTGTATCCGTTTTAAATTAATTATCGAAAATTATTTCACATTAATAGAGAATTTTCCTCCAAAGAACTGACTATTCAAAACAGGAAGTAAATCACAACCGGTTTACTATTTAAAATTACTTTAACATATGTCGTTCAGTCTGGTATCTTGTTTCTTGCACGTATGTAATTCTTTCACAGTAACATTTTCCATACCTCCTTCGCTTCCCTTCGAACCCTACCGCGGTTAACATCCTTTTCACTGATCTGTTTCCTCTTGTTCTCTCTCCATGATCATATTACCACAAAATACTAATCTATCCTGTTAAACTACGCTGCCTTCATTCCACCCTCTCTGGTCTCACCTCATATGAAACATTTTGGGCGGATAATTCATTTTGACATTTCTCTTGCATTTACTTAGTAGACCAACAGTGTGTGCTCAATAAATTTCGCATCCCAATACATTCTTCAATTCTGTAATACCTGAGGATATGCTCTGATACACCTTATCTCATCCATTATCGGTAACGTTAACTCCAAAATACCAAGATATGTCCACTATGCCACTATCCCACTAAATACTTAACACTTCATTTTCAAGGCCCTCATATATTTGCTCAAAAGAATCTTTAGCTCTCACTTATTCCCACTTTCTCTTCTCTTCTCCATATGATATCCTTAACTAATATTCGTATCATAACTTATCACTCTGTCCCACGAAACTACACTACAAGGCGATTCACTCACTCCTAGTATCTTGAAGCCGCCCACGAAGACGAACAAGCTCTACTGGTGATTGTGTTGTTAATAATATTAATATGGATAAAAACAAAACCTACCCTGGAAGCCATGTTTAGAACATTTCTTGAAAGAAAATATAGGACTTGAAAGAAAGCAAAGTCGCGGGTTAATTTGCATAAGAACAGCATCTCTAGACTTGGACTATACAGCAGTTGAGCCAGCACAAGTGCACATGGAGCTAGAGAATTGTCTCATAAAAGAGATATTTATGCAATTAGCTTATTTCTCTGTTTCCGTACCTGAATCAGTCAGGTCAGTCGCACAATCTTCCTCAAATAACCCTTATACACAACTTACAATGGACTAGAAATGAATTTAAAAATAGCGAAACGGAAAACTTGAAATAATATCACACCACTGGGAACGTTTTAAAACTTTCTCTAGTTTGTCAGCAGTGGTCAGAAGTGCTATCATAAGTAACAGCTTCAGAAGTGGAAATTACTGTTATGCTTTACAAGGAAAAAAAGAGCTATAATGCATAACCGCTCGGGCAAAGAAAATACAAAAACCTAACGCATACCGCTTATAATACGAAACGGATCGAACTCAAAAGGTAAAACAAAAATGTGTTGAACGAATCATAAAAACTAATGAAGCCTCTGGCTAATGTGGCTTACAGGCAAATGTTGAGGAACAAGAAGGATTAATGAAACACAATGTCCCGTCAAGAACAAGAAGGATTAATGAAGCACAGTGTCCCGTCAAGAACAAGAAGGATTAATGAAACACAATGTCCCGTCAAGAACAAGAAGGATTAATGAAGCACAGTGTCCCGTCAAGAACAAGAAGGATTAATGAAACTTAATGAAGCACAGTGTCCCCGGGTCAAGAACAAAGAAGGAAGATTAAA
The DNA here is from genome assembly GCF_015104395.2 of Macrobrachium nipponense. Lineage (NCBI taxonomy): Eukaryota > Metazoa > Arthropoda > Malacostraca > Decapoda > Palaemonidae > Macrobrachium > Macrobrachium nipponense. Next base: position 86,619,072 of record NC_087205.1, read on the forward strand.
TGAAACAAACCAATGTACCCGTCAAGAAACTAAGAAGGAGTTAATGGGACACTGCTGTCCCGTCAAGAACAAGAAGGATTAATGAAACACAATGTCCCGTCAAGAACAAGAAGGATTAATGAAACACAATGTCCCGTCAAGAACAAGAAGGATTAATGAAACACAATGTCCCGTCAAGAACAAGAAGGATTAATGAAACACAATGTCCCGTCAAGAAAAAGATGGATTAATGAAACACAGTGTCCCGTCAAGAACAAGAAGGATTAATGAAACACAATGTCCCGTCAAGAACAAGAAGGATTAATGAAACACAGTGTCCCGTCAAGAACAAGAAGGATTAATGAAACACAATGTCCCGTCAAGAACAAGAAGGATTAATGAAACACAATGTTCCGTCAAGAACAAGAAGGATTAATGAAGCACAGTGCCCCATCAAGAACAAGAAGGATTAATGAAACACAACGTCCGTCAAGAACAAGAAGGATTAATGAAACACAACGTCCCGTCAAGAACAAGAAGGATTAATGAAACACAACGTCCCGTCAAGAACAAGAAGGATTAATGAAACACAACGTCCCGTCAAGAACAAGAAGGATTAATGAAACACAACGTCCCGTCAGTGGAAATAACTATTTTACCTTTGACCTACAGTTACGACCTTAACCTCTCTCTGCGATTCAACTTCATTAGTGAAGTATGCTGACCAAATATGAGATTTTATAGGGTTAAAAATTATGGCAAGTGGAGAGGTAAGAATCTATTCGCAGGTTTTCCAGAGGCGACTACGTACACATATGGTCCCCAGACCACCAAATTTCGCCATAGATAATGTTGATATTCAACGAATGATCAGTGATTGTGAATAATAAACAAGTAAAAATGCGCCGAAGAAACCATCGAGTTTTCTGTACAGCGTATAATCAAGGCCACCGAAAATAGATCTATCTTTCGATGGTGTCTGTATAAATGCTATATGAACCGCGGCCCATGGCACTTTAACCACGGCCCGGTGATGGCCTATCCAATATCGCTGCCAGACGCACGGTTATGGCTAAATTTAACCTTAAATAAAATAAAACATACTGAGGCTAGAGGGCGGCAATTTGGTGTGTGTGATGACTGGAGGGTGGACCATCAACAGACCGATTTGCTGCCCTCTAGCTTCAGTAGCTTTTAAAGATCTGGTAGCGGACAAAACCATCTCAATATTTTTCTTTTACAGAAAACTAAAACTGAAAAATAAAAAGGGAAAGAACGAGACGCCTATTAAAAGCTGTTTAATTGATCAAAGCATACCAAGCGAGATAAGAACTGAATCTATACAACATTTAAAACTATGCACATAACTAAGTGTATTAACGAGCATGCCACGACCTTACTTGAATAAAATGTAAGCAGCGTATAGGCCATTAGTACATTCTCAAAGAACAGTCTCAAAGCGACGAAGCTAATGGCAAGAGTAATTGGGAACATGAAGCTGAGAAGTGATTACGAAAAAGTTTATGCCCTATGCAAGATCTCTCTCTCTCTCTCTCTCTCTCTCTCTCTCTCTCTCTCTCCAGCGCAAGGACCACACGAAGGGCTTCCAGAAACATTAAGTCATTATTTACAAATGACCAGCAACAACAGACTGCTCCATCCGTGAAACTCGCCACGTCCTCATCATCTATTGTAAAAATTAAGTAAATAATTATATAGTTCATAACCATGTGGAATTCTTATAATGAAAAACGAAACAGTGGCTATGACATTTCATTAAAAAGCTAATGAAGCAATGACGTGGTTCGCACCAATATTGTTAATAAATAATAATTATAATAATAACTTCAACATCCACAATTATATATAAAAATATATTTCTATGTAAAAATATAAAACAAAGAACGGTGTTCCTCATCAGTGTAACGTTACACTGGTGTTCGAAAGTTCTTTGTTTTATATTTTTACATAGAAATATATTTTTATATATAATTGTGGATATTTTTTAACAATCTGTTTTCACGAAACTGAATTTCTTAATAATAACTTCAACCTTAAATAAATTAAAAATTACTGCGGCTAGAGGGCTGCAATTTGGTATGTTTGATGAACTCCGCAGCATGACCAGAAAACTAGTTAACACATGACAAAACACAAAGCAATACGGCAAGAGCAAATACGGAAACACTATACATACCATGAATGGAAGGGGGGAGGGGGCTACTAACCATAGAGGCCAGCGTCAACATCGAGAACAGAGCACTGGGGCAATATCTGAAAACCAGTAAAGACGAGTGGCTAAGGAGTGCATGGGAAGAAGGACTGATAAAAGTAGACGAGACCCAGAAATATACAGACAGGAGACTGAAAAACAGAACGAAGGAATGGCACAACAAACCAATGCACGGAGAGTACGTGAGACACTAAATAACTGGCCACCGATAAAACATCGCAAGAACTCAAGAAGGAAACAGAAGGAATGCTAACAGTAACACAAAATCATGCCCTAAGAACCAGATAATTCCAAAGAAAATATCGAAATAACAACTCACCCAAATGCAGAAGTGCAATATGAAAAACGAGACCATAAACCACATAGAAAGAACAAAACCAGTGCAATAAGAGGCATGATTCAGTAGCAAAAGCCACCCACTTGCGCCTGTATAAGAAACACCAGCAAGTTTCCAGTATAAGTGGTAAAAACACCAATCTGAGGGAGTGATAGAAAACGATCAGGTAAAGATCCTCTGGTAGCAAGGTATCAGAATAGATGGGGCGATATTTGCCAAATAGACCAGACGTGACGCTGATCAACAAAATCAAGAAAAAAGTATCACTCATTGACGTCTCACCACCTTGGGACACCAGAGTAGATGAGAAAGAAAGAAAAGAAATTGATAAGTATCAAGACCTGAAAATAGATTTAAGAAGGATATGGGATATGCCAGTGGAAATTGTACCCATAATCATAGGAACAGTAGGTACAATCCCAAGGTCCCTGAAAATGAACCGGGAAAAACTAGATGCCGAAGAGTTTGCTACTAGAAACAGCGCACATAGTGAGAAAAGTGATGGCCTCCAAAGAGTCAGGGTGCAACTGGGAACACCACACTATAAAAACCACCCTGTCGAATAACATGACTGTGAGAGAATAAATAAATTCTTCTGCTAAAACATGATACGTCTCGAGTGTAAAAAGACCATTAAAACACTGGTTAAAAGCTAAGGATTATACAGTCGTTTAGAGTGTTTTAAGGGGCCTTTTACACTATATATATATATATATATATATATATATATATATATATATATTATATATATGTGTATATATATAACTTATTATTATTATTATTATCACTATTAATGCTTAATCATTTTACTCGAACAGGTACACTAATTCAATAATTTGCCTATACATTTTTCTACATTGTCGAAAAAAGGAAAAAATCATACTAAAATACAGACGAATCAACAGAGCAATATATTCATACATAAACTGATTGGAAAAATATAAGTTGTGCAAACTAAGTGGATGGTGAAGTGCGCTTCAAAATAGAGTTTAACCCTCGTAATCTTATAAGCGACCTCATTAATATCCTAGCAGAAAGAAGGTTCAACGATTTACTGTACATAAGGAGAATGATGGAATCGGAAAATGGCAGCGTGGTACCATGGCACCTCAACAGAATGTGGGTGCTGATGCTCTCTCCGTCTCTCTCTCTATGTATATATATATATATATATATATATATATATATATATATATATATATATATATATATATATATATATATACACATATATATATTATATATATATATATATATATATATACATATACAAAGTGCCTCAATAATGGATTTCTGCCTATCATTTTCCTGTGGTATTAGCTTATATATGTGTGTGTATGTATGTATATATGCTATATATATATATATATATATATATATATATATATATATATATATATATATATATATATATATACACAAAATTCCCCAATAACGGATTTCTGCCTGTCATTTCCCCTGGGGTATTAGCTTATATATGTGTGTGTAAGTATCTCTATTATGTATGTAGTATGTATATTGTAGTATGTATATATATATATATATATATAAATATAGAGTATATATATATATACTCTATATCTATATGCATATATATATATATAATCTAATATATATAATATAATTATGTCTACATATATAATGTATACATATATTAATGTATGTATGATAACTTTTCTTGAATAAATATCTCCGCTAGATACCATGCAGTTTCAATGAGGTCCTGTTAGTAATTGTATTAATGCACAAAAGAATTGTGTAAGTGATATACATACGTACGTATATATATATATATATATATATATATATATATATATATATATCTATAGGCATATATTAAAATTGGCGCAAATATTTGCAGATGATATTGTAATGTATGGGTTGCGGGAACATACCGATAGCATGAATGTAACGGTTGAAGGTTCCAATGGTATTGATGATAAAAAAAAATATGCAACTGCTACTGGGTGAAGTTGCATGTACTATCTTACAGGCCTTTGCAAGCCCAGAAAATAGTACATGCACTTACTAACGATTACAGAAGCCTGAATGATAAATATATACGCATACAACTGTCACTGAATGCAAAGGCTTGACTGATATGAACACGCAAATGTATCAGGTAACAAAGACCTGTTCTCGGTTCTGCCAACGGGGAAACAGAAGAATTTATTTCTGGTGATAGAAATTAATTTCTCGATGTAATGTGGTTCGGATCCCACAATAAGCTGTAGGTCCCATTGCTAGATGACCAATTGGTTCCTAGCCACGTAAAAATGTCTAATCCTTAGGGCCAGCCCTAGGAGAGCTGTTATTCAGCTCAGTAGTCTGGTAAAACTAAGATATATTTAACAAAGACCTGTACGATAAATACAAGCAACTGTTGCTACTTGCAAAGGCCTGAATAATAAATGCAAGCAACTTTTACTAGTTGCAGACACGTGTGGGATATAAAGACACTAGTTACTGACTGCAAAGGCACAGCCAACAGTTACTAGTTGCAAAGGCAAGAACAATTAGAGAAGACAACTTTTACCATAGTAGATTCACAACAACCTTGCAGTTGATGTCTAGGCCCGTCCCCTACGACCCTCCTGATTGACTGTTGATAAGCCAATCACAGGGCTGGAAACTCTCAGTCTCTCTCGAGAATTCATATAGGCAGGATGCGTGTTCCACCTCTTCTGAGGGATACGTCTTTCAAAAGTATCCCTCAGGAGAGGTGGAACATACATCCTGCTTCTGTGAACTGTCGAGAGAGACTGAGAGTTTCCAGTCCCGTGATTGGCTTATCAACAGGGACTGGTTTAGACATCAAATGCACGGTTGATGTGAATCTACTATAGTTGCAAAGGCAGGAATAATATGCGCAGACAACCTTCATTAGTTGCACAGTTGTACAAGCAACTGTAGCTGGTTCGGAAGATTGGACAGAGTACAAGCAACTTTTATCGATGTTATGGAGTGCTTTAATTAAGGCAAGATGGTCATTTCGATTAAAGAGCAGCAATACTATAGAACGAACTATTCTTCAGTGAAGGACGTTGTTGAAAGCCAGTTGGGATATGTTATAAAAAGTTTTCCTTAAATGTGGAGTGGAGAAGAGAGAGAGAGAGAGAGAGAGAGAGAGAGAGAGAGAGAGTTTCTGAAACGTATTTAAGCCAGTTCCCTTTACCATGTTTTCATTACTTACATATGGAATTTGCATCCATTACGCCTTACTCCATTCACATTTTAATAGATTTCCAATTCCTCTGTAGAGCATTTGCATTTAATAGTTTTCCATTCTGGCACGTTTCATTTGCATGTAATAAACAAGTTTCCAAACGGTGTCCAAAAGGTTTTCATTACCTACAAAACACATCTATATTTAGTAGATATTTTTTACCCATACATATTGCATTTCATTAAACTAGCTTGCATTATTTATATGCATATTCACTTAACAGGTACCCACTCCTCCCTCCCATGCTGCACTTCTGTTTAAAAAGTTTCATACTTCCATCTCATTTGCATAAAACAAGACCCTATTACTAACATGTAGCATTTATCAGAATTGGTTTTCATCATATATTGAGTCCATATTTCCTGCAAGTGTTCATTACTACCAGGTGGGTCTTCGATTTAAGTTAGATTTTTATTGTTTCGGATTCCTCCAACCCGTACCTTGTGGCCTCAGTTACAGATGACCAGTTTCAACCGAAAGATGATCGCGTTCCAAATATGAATTCCCACTTATTTCGAGGTTCCTTTCGCATCATTCCAAGGCGGGATTCGCATAGCCCTTCTTTCCTCTTGTAGTGCTGAGTGCAGCACCTTCTCCTTTAACTCCTTCTGCTGCTCCTGCTCCTCCGCCTCCTCCTCCTCCTATTACCCCTCCTCCTCTTTGCCTTTGGGCTGGAAGTCCCTCCCTTTTAACTCTCCATCTTCCAGTGTGGTCTGGAACACTCTCCTGGACGCCTCGAGCGCCCATGTTCACTCCAGCTGTTGCCAACTTTAATGGTTTAATTCCACGCGGGAGAGTTTACCTCTTACTTTATTACGAACTGCGGTCGGAGTGTCATGCAGATCGAGTCGGCGTCGTGTGGAAGCTATTTAGGGCCTTATCAGTTTCGCGTCCCATGTCGGGTGTCTCTCTTAATGATCCCAGATAAGATTCCCAGGGAATAAAATATGAACGCCGCAAAGGGCCTATTAACGAAAAATAACACAGTAGATCTGACGCTTTTCTCCGTAACCTTACCCTCCTCAAGATACAAGATATTGATGGAAAGTAACACAAAAAAAAAAAAATTGTAAGCATATATATGTGCATGGATTTAACTGCGATAGGTAAAAAGGAAACGATCACTTGGAAGACCTGACTCGCTACTTATATAGGGATGATAGCTGGTCATTTGCGCTGTTCTCGCAGATTTGAAAAAAAATAAATAAATAAATAAAAATAACAAAAATCACAAGCTCCAAATAAAGCTCTGAGATATGTCCATATCCCAGCACATTTCTCTAATAAAAGACAATAATATTAAAGCTGGTCGTCTCCTGTGGAAAGACGATGGCAAACTCATAACGGGCAAATCACCCTACAGTAAGTTTTAACTCTCTCTCTCTCTCTCTATGACTTTAGGAGACTTCTAGCAGCATCAGCATCCCATGGAGGTCTTCCAGGATGAATCAATACCTCGGGTGTTGGAGGAATGGCCCAAGGCGCCGCTCAAGCGTCTTTGCGATTATTGAAGCCTGAATATATATGGCCTTCCATTCCCTTACCCGTCCCCCATAGAGGCCAACGACCCCTCAACGCCTACTCCTCCCGCCCCCCGCCCCCACCCACACTTCCACCAAGCTTTCAAACCAACTATCCCTTTCCTGTCCACCTACCAATATATACCTAGCCATTCCGGGGGTCCCTTGCAATAGCATTTCATTCTCCAACTACGATGAATTTTTATATATATAAAATTTCTATTCCCCGAGTTTATGACAGTTTTGTTCTCGCTTTTACGTTGCCCTTGCAAATGCTCGTTTTTCAGATCTCTCTGTCAATGTTATCACATCCCTTTATTTACTGTCGCTTTACGTTCGAAAGAATTAAACTGGATATTGTTACTTTCATTAACATCCAGGCACGAACAAGCATATGATCGTAAGCGTCATGCTTATATTAACATGAGCTTTAACATTAAAATACAAAATTTACACACACACACACACACACACGTATATACATATATGAACATATATTTACATGGTTAACTTAACACACCTTCAGAGGCTGAAACCTGGTCTTGTGGTACGGCAACAGAGACAGAATATTCATTAGAAACGTTATTATAACAAAGAAAAATTCTATCCAACTTCTCCCTTTAAAATGCGTCTAGCTCAAAAGACGTGAAATCAACCACCTGATATGAAGGGATATGAAGTCAAAAATGCTATCAAATTCAAATTCAGTTTTATTACCGAGTGCGCCACAATACGCGCCGAAGTCTCTTCGGCGCAATCGAGCTTTCTGTACTGCGTATAATGTTGAATGAAACTCTTACTCACGGCCCACGACGATCTCAACCACGGCTCGGTGGTGGTATGTTGCTGGCATCTATAGCGTGCCAGACGCACGATCATGGCTACCTTTAACCAAATACAAATAGAAAAACTACTGGGTCTAAAGGGCTACAATTTGGTATGCTTCATTGTATGGTCGATGATCAACATACCAATTTGCAGCCCTCTGGCGGACAGAAAAAGTGCGGACGGACAGACAAATAGCCATCTCAATAGTTTTCTTTTACGGAAAACTAAAAAAGGAAAGGAGGTCAGCAGCTGCATCCTATTTATATATAGTTAGGACCACGCTACCAGAGCATTTCTATATATACTATATATATATATATATATATATATATATATATATATATTATATGTGTGTGTGTGTGTGTATGTGTGTGATGTGCATATGTGGTGTGTAATAATGATATATATATATATATATATATATATATATATGTATATATATATATATATATATATATATATTATATATATATATATTCATATATACATATATTTACACACACACACACACACATATATATATATATATATATATATATATATATATATATATATAGATATATATATATATACATACACACAATACAAGCCTATCTTGCGTGTATGCATAAATGTAGTATTCATACATAGCCTAACCTATACACATGTAAAAACAACAGCATGAAAAAGATGCCTGTTAAGAGGTAAATCTTAACAAAATATTCGTTGCATTATTCTAGAGGAAAATAAACTTCTAAACATACGCAGCTTAAGTGGAATTAAGGTGCACGTAATCAACCTAAGAGAGTTTCTCCTATCTCTCTCCCCGCGTTCCAGAGCCTGGAGTTTGCAGTTTCATCTATTAGAAATATCACTTTTTTTAAGAGATAATGGAAGCTCTATGGGCATTATAAAGAGTATCCATTAACAAATTACAAGCGATGTTATTCATCTACCAACATCACTACTACCACTACTACTGCTGCTGCTGCTGCTACCACCCTTCTCCCCCGCCAAGTGTAATCAGGGATGGAGGAGGTAGGAGGAGAAATGGCCTGTCTTTTAGTTTCTGGAACAAATTACCAAGTGCGTGCGAGTTACTCTCTTAAATGAAAAATAGTGCGTGAGAGCGTGTTTGTGTTTGTGTGTGTGTGTGTTGCAACTTATTTAAAGCCTGTCAGCCGGAATAGAAACCATCCAAATTAATATGAAGTCCTGAATGTCTTTTCTTACAATAAGAGGGGATATTTTATAATCTATCTCGAGAGAGCAGCTGCTTAAGAAGAAATCTGACTGCTTGATTTACGAAAGAGAACAAGAAATATTAACGTGGAATACTAGGAAAAATTTATATAGGGTGCCCATAAAGTCCCAGTACCATTGCAAGTATTTATTGCTCAGAATGGTACTGGGACTTTATGGACACCCTGTAATTATTCGTAGGGGATAATAACGTATCATTTCCATAAACTATTCTTCTTTTGTGATGGCGGTGGTATGCAAATAATGGTGGTAATGCTTTTCCTTTTGTTATTTCCTTCTCTCTTCAGAGAACTAAATATGCTACTGATTGAAAGAGTCAACTTTGTTATCTCACTATGTAAGGGACGATGAACTCTTCAGAAAGAGAAAATACTAAAACAAAAAAGGAATTGGAGGCGGAGACGTAGTTTTTCAAAAGGGTCTCTCTCTCTCTCTCTCTCTCTCTCTCTCTCTCTCTCTCTCTCTCTCTCTCTCTCTCTCCTTAATGAAGCATCATAAAAGCACGAACAAACGTAACACAGTTTTGCGGTCACCATTTCCAACTAGGTTCAAAATTTAGCAAAAGGTGTTAAAAAACACCAATAAAGAGGTCCAGTTTGCAAGTCAGCTACTCTAACATCAAGACCAATCTATAAGTAAACTACTTTCAAATCACCAGCCTATAAGTTATTTACTCTCACATTAAGACCAACCTATAAGTTATCTACTCTTAGATCAAGACCAACCTATAAGTTATCTACTCTTAGATCAAGGCCAACCTATAAGTTATCTACTCTTAGATCAAGGCCATCCTATAAGTTATCTACTCTTAGATCATGCGATAAAATTTAAAACTCATCAACTCAAAAGACAGTAGTATGAACAATATCGAAGATCAGTTACTCCAATGAAGATCAACACAAACATATGCAAGTCGGGCAACCAAGGATCATATTAACGGCAAATGCAGGTTCATTAATGCTTAAGTTAACTGCCATGATACCGCGGCCACTTGTCTACTCAAACTTCTGACTCATGAATAAGCGGGCATAACATAAACACTTACAGCGCCCTAGCTGCCATAAGAAAAAAAAAATTATTCGCTTCCACTTGCCTACACTTCAAACCACTCTGATCCTTCTTTTCTACTCCTCAAAAAACACGCCATCACATATTTCTCTAGAGTAAGTCCAAACACAGTACATTGCTGAAAACGAGATTTCGACTTTCGAATCAATTTTCCTCAAACAAGGGACACCACGAAGCCAATTATTAGTTTTTGACGTGTAGAATACAATACAGAATTTAGGCCAACTGCTGGGACCTATGAGGTCATTCGGCGCTGAAAGGTAAATTGACATTAAGAAGGTCTGAAAGGTGTATATAAAAGGAGGAAAACCTCGCAGCTGCACTACGAAACAAATGTTAGGGTGGAAAGTCGGATGGAAGAGAATAAGAAGGGAGGTACAGAAAAATGAATGCAAAAGGTTTCAGCTAGGGGCAGAATGGACGCTGCAAAGACCCTTCAGTACTAATGCCTACAGTGCACCACGCGAGGTTCACTGACAGTACTATCCCCCTACGGAGTTCTTGGGCGTATAAGAAATGCTTTCCAAGAATTGAATGGGAAAACGACTATACTTGCCATCTGTCAAGTAAATTAGATCTTGCTCAATGACTGCCGTCAATGTGTTTGTCAAGTGAGATCACTGCCTTTGCAAAGGGGATTTCAGTGAACCAGTCATTCCCCCAACTCTTTTGATCAGCAAGATTCAACACGCACACACACACACACACAAGTATGTTAAGACCAAGTTACGTTCAGATTCAGCAGTTGAGCCCTGCTAAACAAGAAGCAGCAAGAAGTAGGATAAGAAAATGTGAAGTAAAATGACGTCAAGCAGATGTTTAATATAAGACTACATTTCAGGAGAAGCGAGTACTCACAGTTGCAGGACTATAAACATGAGCACACAAACATGACAAACACTAAAGCATGTAGCACACAAATAAAAAGAACCTTCTGATTTCTTAAGGGGAAATTGTTTCGAAAAAAATCTTATATAACACGTTGTCAGATTGAGACTCATGTGACCATACAAAAAGAAAAAAAAAACCTTCAAGCGAATAGATTCAACGGTACGTCAAAACATTATTCACACTTGGTTAAACGAGAATTCACTTCGGCCACTATTAGAATTTCCATCTCAAAACGAACGTTTATCATCTTTACTCTAGCGACAGATACGACAAAAAAGGGGAAATATTTACATGTAGGCAAAGTATTCAGGAAATTATCTCTCTTTAAGAAGATCTTCAGTTTCTTAAGGATATTCAATGGACGTCAAAGTGGCAAGGAGGTGGGTAGACAAATCCCCCTACCCACCCCCTGGTTTCTCCCTCCTTAAGTCAAACCCCACTAGACATTGGACGAAGGCAAAAAAAACATCTAAGAGAAAGGCAAAAAAGAAAAAAAATATATAAAACAGTTACTCCTTGGGAAGGTGCCTGAACCTCTCAACGGCTCCTCCAAACACCAAAAGAAAGTCTCCAAGACGCTGAGAAAACTTCACTTCTGAACTTCACTCAAGACCGTTTTCATCTTTTATTACTTTTTTCTTTTTTCACTCTCTCTCTCTCTCTCGAACCCTTCCATTCCCACGAAATATTTGCGACGCAAGACGCTATAAGGAAGGGCACGAGGCACTTCCTTCCGGAGAGGTATTGGGCAAGCAAACCAAAGACGAAACCTAGGGCAATAGTAAAGGAAGGAAGAAAGGCAGCATCCTTTTAACAGGCAGAAAAACACACGGCGCCCACCGCTTACCGTTTATTTCTTGAAGACGCTTAAGGCCGTCTTTGGTGTTGGACTCGAGGACCTTCGAATCGATATTCATGAGGCCCTTCGGTTGACGACTCGAGAGATTCTTGTCGGGCCATCAAAGGAATAAGCGTAAGGGTTTTGCCTTTGTTCTTACTCATCTCGAGCTGTTGCTATACTTCTTTAAAAGTCAGAGATGCGGGTTTGATCATTATAATCCTCCAGGTAAAATCTGAACAGTTTCAAGCTGTGAATATCTCCTTCCGTCCGTCAATCAAGATGTCACGCACAACAATCGTTAAAATGATTTCAATTACGTATTGCCTAAATGACACAAAGTTTGGTATCATGTTATCGAATAGGTATTACCAATATGACACAATAATATGAATTCTTATTTAAACCAATAACATATAATCCGTGACTCTTACAACAGATGCACTTGTAAGCTTCAAACTTTCTCACTCCCAAATAATAACCACTAGTGAAAATGAGCGGCAATTTACACCTGACATCATTAAACTCCACTAATGAGGGAATTCTTCCTATGACAGAAAGCGATCAGCGATATCTCTTTCTCAGTCTCTCTCAGTATGTATTTGCATATATGTTATGTATACTACATATGTTGTATAAATAATTTCTGTAAGAATATATAAAATGTATATACATACATACATACATACATACATACATACATACATACATACACTAATATATATATATATATATATATATATATATATATATATATATATATATATATATATATCAGTTCATGTCACATCGGAAAAAAACCAAACTGATAAACAGCATATGAAAATAAGAAACATCACCACGACAATGATCACGGACTTAAGGAGCAACCCGCCTTTCAGTATCTGTCTAAGTATATCTTAGTTTTACCAGACCACTGAGCTGATTAACAGCTCTCCTAGGGCTGGCCCGAAGGATTAGATATTTTTTACGTAGCTAGGAACCAATTGGTTACCTAGCAACGGGACCTACAGCTTATTGTGGGATCCGAACCACATTATATCGAGAAATGAATTTCTATCACCAGAAATGAATTCCTCTGGTTCCACGTTGGCCGAGCCGAGAATCGAACTTCCGACCACCGGATTGGTAGCCAAGCGCGAAATCCACTCGGCCAATATATATATATATATAAATATAATATAGATATATATATATTTATATTTGGTAATGTGAGCTGATTTATTTCGACCGCCTAACTTTTGAGACCTAAGAAGAATATACTTCTGAAGAAGTTTCTATCGCTTTGATTGATCGCAGTAAACAGTCCGAATTCGATACAATTCATATATAAATAAATAATGAGTAATTCGCTGTATCGTAATAACGCACGAAGTTTGTGATGCTCTTTTATATAAAATAAATTATATACACTTAGTACTTCATTCACTGACAACCCTTTGACGCAAGTGGAGTTTAGTAATGAGAAAATAATGAATGCAAAACATTCCAAGTTCTAAAAAAAATGGCTAAAAATCCAAATTGAGAGAGAGAGAGAGAGAGAGAGAGAGAGAGAGAGAGAGAGAGAGAGAGAGAGTCTTCAAGGGTAAGAATCTCCAACAGCAGAAAAGACAAGGGGAGTGGGTGGGGGGACAGCGAGTGAAGTAAGTAGTCCATTACTGGACTGGACATAAAAATGTTAAAAGTGAACATGGCGATATCTCGGACAACAGAGAAACATGAAGGGGGTTCGGTAGGAGGTGTAGGGTAGGGGAGGTGAAGGGGGATAGGAAGGGCTAGGGGGGGGGAGAGGAAGGAGGGAAGCAAAGGGAGTAGTAGTAGTAGTAGTAAGTAAGCACTGAGATCAAAGGCTGTGAGATAAAGGCTCTCTAAATGGCTTTTGTGAAAGGAGGCAGTTCCCCTGTGACCCCCGCCTCAATGAATAAACCGCTATATAGTCCCTTTTTTAACCCCAAATAACATAATACAACGCAAGGCTAATTAACTGTAAGGAGAGAATAATAGTCCTTATGGCATGATGCGCGTAGAAGAAAGAGGCATTGCGAATGAGGTAATAGCAAGAACGTCAGGATATTAATATGCGGAACGTTACAAAGCAAACATCAAGAACTTGAGAAACGGTACAACTGAATAGAGAAAGATGAAAATGTTACAATAACGTGGAATACGAATGGAAAGAAGAAACAACATCACTAACTGATAAACATCGAAAGGAGTTTTAAAAAACGGTACTGACCTGCATAATAGCAGTAACAACACCCATACGTGAAAAGTTTTGTATGTAATAAATGTCAGAAACGCTGCATTAATAACCGTCGAGAATATATACGAAGAAAACTGTTCTTTTCAGGATGATCAGGTTTTGAAAGGAAGGTTTATTGCAGCGTATTAAACTGTTCTGTCCAAATAACGTTTACGCAAATCTATCCAGAAGCAACAGTAATTCGCAAAAACTTTTTCTAAATGCAGAAACAAGATCCACCATTTACAATGAACACGATTTGCAATAACATTTAAAAAAAATACTCGGGCATTTCCAAAACAAAACAAACGCAAGTCGACGCCTAAAATTACAAAATAAAAAAACAAAAAAATTCAACTTTCTCTCTCCCTCTCAATAAAAATAAAAAGCACACCACATCTCTTGTCACGGGAAGAAAAAAAAAAAACCTCTAAGAAGCTCTTTTGAAGAGAGGCAAGAAAAGAGCAAAATAACCGCTTTTATAAACATGTTGCTATTCTAATAAGGGAGAAAAAGAAAAAAAGGAGGTCGGTTATCTCAAGACGGTGCTCGCCAGCGTCTTAAGATGATGGCGGTGGTGGACCTTTGATGTTGGAGGAGTGTTTACCTCTCCACACTTCCTCATCAAATACTTGGGACCAAAAACCCCTGAGCCAAGTGTACCTATTCACACCTCTAGTTCTGCCGGCATTCTTTGAAGTTATTGTGAGCTGAGTGTTTATAGACAGACGCACTTACACACACATACACACACACACACGGCCGCGCGCGGGGCAAACACACACACACACATATGAACGACTGTGTTTGTCTAGCGGAATCTGTTTGTTCGTGCGTGTTTGCGTAGGTGATGCCTTGTTCGTCGTTGATTCTTAACTGTCTGCAGACGCGATTTACAAGTGTGTTCGTTTGTCCATCACTCCGCGTGTGCCCAGCGAAAGCATGTGCGTGTGATTGCAAAGGTTGGTGCACAAAGCCGGAGGCGCCAGTTTGTTGACGCTGGCGTTGGGCTTCGCTTGTATGTGCAGAGAATCAATGGTCCTCAGGGCTCGCAAACTCATCCAATTCAACGGAATGGTTAATGGGTTCGTTTGAGATACCTGCGGAAAAGGAGCGAAGTATACGACACTTGCTGAAACAGACCCAGAGTCGTTCGCAGAAGGAATTGCAAACAATTGCAATCTCAGCGCCATGGAACATAAGAAAGTATAAAAAGAAGGGAAAAAGAAAACGCGAGGCGCCCTCTCTTGATGCTCTCGAGATTCCAGAGGCCATAATAAGAGCCTTTATTTTTGTCTTGGAAGCCGAGAAAGAGAGAGAGAGAGAGGGAAGGAAGGAAGGATCTCCTTTTTATTTCTTTGTCGACGGCATCGACGTCAGTGCCACACATCACCGTAATGGCCTTTTCTTTCCCTTCTCGTTTCAGCCCTGACCAGACTATAGACCTAAATGACCTCGTATGACCCTTTTCCCGGGGAGAAAAAAGCAGAGTGACGCACAACCTGCAGCTGCTGATGCTGGTCGCCTTGTCGCTTGGCTGCTTTAGGCTTATTTACGTGAAATAATACCGGATGGTCAGCAGCTGCCAAAGGTCCCCGGGGTGACGAGAGCGATTTCCATCCTTACGGACGGCCGCCCGTAGGGTCGCAAATGGCACCTCGCCGAACCGGCTGGTTGCGACGCTTGGCCTTTAAGCGGACAGTTAGTAGAAGGACACCCATAATGGGTGCCTCTGAACGACTAAACACTTGGAAGCCCCCGAGCATCTTAATCGGCGTTTTGTTCTTCACGATTCACAGTCATCTTTTAGCCCATAATGGCGGTGGCAGGAAGCGCCCTCCATAAGTTACACCTCGAGTTCCAGAAACCATTTGGGGGTCCTAACATTTTCGCCATCCCCTCTCAGAGTCGTTGTAAGAAACGATGTCGTTTTTCTTCTCCTACCTACCATACGTACACCCGCTACTCCCTCTCTCTCTTCCTCCGCGGTATTTCTTTTAAAAATTGCCTTAAATATTTCACTTTTTTTTCTGTTTTCTACTTCCTATGTTTATCTTTAATGTTATTTGCGATAGAAACTACGCTGCTGAAGATAAACATCGTACAATTGGTTAGTTACCAAACCTGCGAGCCTTATTTTCTCTGCGGTTAAATTTTTTAGTGCATATTTTAATTTAAATAAAAAAAATAATCCCTTCCATAATTTGTTTGTTTGTTTGCATGGTGTTTTTACGTTGCGTGGAACCAGTGGTTATTCAGCAACGGGACCAACGGCTTTACGTGACTTCCGAACCACGTCGAGAGTGAACTTCTGTCACCAAAAATACACATCTCTAACCCCTCAGTGGAATGCCCGAGAATCGAACTGGCGGCCACCGAGGTGGCAGGCGAAGACCATACCAACCACGCCACTGAGGCACTCCCATCCTTTGTTGAAGTGGGCGTATATTCGTGCGTGGAAGAATACGCAAACAGCTATGGAAACTTCGGATTGTGGGGGGGGGGGGGGAAAGAAAAGGCATGGGAAGGATTGGCTGGAGGGGGGGGGGGGGGGGGGGAGGCGAGAACAGGAAAACACACAGGGCGTCAGGGCCAGTTCGGACTAGGAGGAGGAGGAGGAGGAGGAGGAGGAAAGCGTAGTAGGGCCAAAACCTTCCGCAGAAAAATATTGGGTTTCCTGAGTAGGGGCCGCGTGAGTGAGTTTTACCCGCCGGGGAGCCCAGCCACATTGTTTCTTGGTCGCTCCATTTCCGCCCTCCCATTCTCATTTGTCTTCCCCTCGGCAGACAGAAGCGGCAGCAAAAGAGGAAAGGGCTCTGGGAAAACTGTACAAACTTGGAAAGCCTCCTACTACATGGAATCCTCTCTCTCTCTCTCTATCTTTCTCTTTCTCTCTCCCCACACAACAAAGAAAAGGACGCAGCAAAAACATGGACACGACAAGAAAAATGCTGCGAATCCTCACACCCCCCCCCCCCCCCCCCCCCCCCCACCCAAAAAAAGGCCAAACTGGTCTACTACCACAGCAAAAATGTCATCAATATTCAACCTAACAAAAATATCTATTTTACCCTTAAATATTTTTTGGCGAATCCACAAAAAATTGCTAAACAGGTCTACTACCACAGCAAAAATGTCATCAACATTTAACCTAACAAAAATATCTATTTTACCCTTAAATATCTTTATATATGTGATTTTAAGCATATCTCTAATAACTGTTTTCATTAAAATATTTAGAGCCATTTTACCTGTTAACATTTTTCACTCAAGTTTCTTATATGTATTGTAAGCAAATAACTTATTTTGTCATCACATTGGTTGGGTTCACTTGTTTTACTTAGATAAAAGGAATCACGCTGCGTTTTGGGTATTTGAAGAAAATGGACCTTCGCATTGGATAAAAATAAATCTCCTGCTCAAGCACAAAGTATTTTTTACAAAACTCTTAATTTTTGCAACTAAAAATGTATATCAAAGCAGTTTTGCGAATAAACATGCCAAGTCCACCTTTCTAGAAAGGAAGGTCAATTCTAAGTTATATTATTAACCATTTAACTGAAACATTATCCAATCACTTGCAGATGGGCATCTAATTACAAAGTAAAAACAATCTGAATTTATATCGAACGGCTAAAAGTCGGCTCTTTCTATTAGTTAGCTCTCCCGAAACTGACAAATTCCTCTGGAGGTATTATCAACATTGTCTCCAATATTTCGGTTCTTGAAAACCCCGTCTTATACAATCCCCTGTCTGAGTTGTAAATAACAAAACATTGTACTCATTCGTTTATCATCGCAGCGATAAGAAAATAAGTAACATAAAGATCCTTCTCTGGATCTGGACTGGTATCTCCCAAGTGAACACTCCACTTCAAGAATCTATCACAAACAATTGGAAATTTAAATAATTGGTTTTAGGATCAAGGGTTAACGTCCCATATAGCACATCGTAGCTAAGATGATCATCATGAAACTAAACATCTGCTGAAATCTGACAGGGCCCTTTGCTTAAAAAATGCTTCAAACATTCTTTAATTAGCAGTGACCTTACTCACGCATCAAATGTAAGGGACCTGTGCCTGGGATAAAAGTAATTTACTATGAGCATTGCAAGGAACTTCCATTCTTGTTGAAATACGTTCGGACAAATATACCAAAAACTGCAAAAAATAAAAAATAAAAAATATACAAGCCATCAAGAATTACAATTCGTTTTATAGTCCCCCTTCCAAACCAATGGTCATCACAAAGACGCCTTTACCGAACAAGCCTAGCCAAGATTTTTAAAGATTAGTAGTTGGCATGGAATATCCAGCCCCAGCTCGCGTGGAACCACATTCTTCGGCAGCAAGGTAAATCTAGACAGCTAAGAGTGGGTGTTATTGTAGATTTGGAATCCTCTTTACATTGCCTTACAGGTCCACATCTTTGCCTTATATTTATTTCATTTTTTTAGGGGGAAGGAGAAGTTAACCTCTAATTGCATAGTCTTCCTCAAAGATTTAGATGTTGTACACCTTGCTGAAAGGTGGCAGTTGGAATACAAAATAGCCTAGTACTGCCCATTAGGCGAAACTTTGCAACTTGTCACGTATTATCCTCATGTCTAAGAGCAATACTGTAATAATTATCATAAATAACAAAATTCCATTAATATGTATACACTGTTTTTGGAATACCTCCCTATATACCTGGGCAGGACTTAAGTAATGCACCTATAACCAAAGGACACTATAAACTTATAAACAATAATTCTGTCTTAATACTCAAATGATACTGCAACCTTTCCTTGCTCCTTTCAATCTTCCTTTTAACCTTCCTTGCTACCTATCAACAAGTCAATAATTCATCATTTTCTTGTTAAACAGGCAGTTTAAATATCTTTACACATCCAAAAAGTAGGATTTGATCTCCTGTCTGAAGTGACTCATTTCAACTTGGGTTCTTTTCAGTACTAATTACTATAGTAGATTCACATCAACCGTGCATGTGATGTCTAGGCCAGTCCCTTGCGACGCTCCTGATTGGCTGTTGATAAGCCAGTCACAGGACTGGAAACTCTCAGTCACTCTCGAGAGTTCACATAGGCAGGTGTATGTTCCACCTCTCCTGAGGTATACTGGTGAAAGACATATCCCTCAGATTGAACACCAGAAACCATTAGGAATGGTATATATAATAGAAGCAGATACGGAGATGAGTGCTGTGCCTCCTTGGCCTTAAACCTAGACGCCTGATTGATTACCTTAGTTGTAACAGTATGGGTCATCGGCCTTAACCAGCTAAGAGGAACTCGCTATTCTCTGGTGTTTTTAGCAAATGGATTCTGCCATGTCAATGGATAGCTACGCTTTAGCACTGGCCCCTGTTACCGTTATATTGAGGGTCTAAGAATTTCCCTGTTTACGATTTCTAAGGCTAAACTGAAAGAGACCCCATGCCAAAATGGCATTGACTGACATGAAAGCAGTATATAATCAATAGATCAGCCTACTGCTGGCAAGTTTTAGATGAAAACGTCACAACAGGAGTAATATTAAAGTGTGATATGCACCAACGGATGAACTCTACGTAGAAATAACAGGTGAATTTCATAACGAGCCACAGAATGAGTTATGTGAATTGTTGTTTGTGATAAGAATGAGAAAGCTGGTTAGAACAATGAGATATGGAGGATGTAATGGAAAAGACTGCAAAAGCAAATGTGGTACAATTCATTCTATTTTGTACTGCAAATAGTTTAATAATTAACGTATAATTTTCCAACAAAAGGACATTCATAAATACTCTGGGGCTCCTCCAGATAGCACTCAAGACACCAAACACACTACATAGCCATTAACAGAAACAAAATGAACACTGAGGAATATTAAGAGGAGCTACAGAGGAGTGGATGTAAACAGTCATCACCAACCTGCAACACCAAGGTTGAAATTTAAAAATATCCTACAAAAAAGTTGACAAGAGTACTATGTTTAATGCAGCACAGCCTCTTCAAGATGAACATCAAGAGACTTTTCCAGCTAAATGTTAAAACAGACTTCTAGTTCTGAACACTTTTTGGAGAGGAGATTACAATCAATGAGGACTGGGTTAACATAAAGAATGTATATCAATCTGCTGGAAAAGAAGCATTGGGATATGGGGTTACAAGACAGAAACCATCGATATCAGGCGAGACTTAGAATACAATAATGAACAGATAAAGGCAAAAAATAAATGAAGACAAACTCTAAGGAGATGAAGAAAGTTATATATAATATGAAGATCAAGAGGAGATGGGAAGAATATTTGGACAGGCAGGCTGGTGAAGACAAAACCATGTATTCAGGGAGTGCCATTGCTGTGAAGGAGACCACTGAATTATTAATGAAATATCTATGATTGAAAAGACAGAGAGATAATGAGAACAGCGCATGAACAAAAGAATGAAATAACATAAGTGCATGGGAGAACAGAATAATGAGGTTGAATCTTGCAAATATTTAGTAACAATGATATCCAGTACAGGTTTGCTTAAGCTGGAACTTAGTTAAACAGTAAAGGTAGTAAATCAAACAATGGGCAGGCTGAATGAGGTCAGAAAATCAAGTAAAATGAAATTACACATAAAATTAGGATTTCACCAAACCCTATTATGATCTATATATTGCTATATGGATGCATCATGTTTTGACAATGTAACTACATCTATAAAATTTTACTGATTTGAGAATAAAGCTCTACGAACCTCAGGAGTCAGACGGTAGGATAGAGATAGAAATGATACCATATGGGAAATTACATTCCACAAGTATACAAGATAATGACAAGAAGGAGATGGAGATGACTTGGACATGTCCTTTGAAAAACCCTGGGAGAATATAAGAGACAGCATTAACTGGACTCCTACGGCACACCAAATGAACTGGAAAAACCTACACCTAATAGGATGAGAACTATGGCAAGGGAAGATGGAAAGGAATCGAGATTTGTGGAAGATAAAAAGTTTATATAATATATAATATACATATATTTATACATATACACGCGTACATATATATATATATACATATATATATATATATATATATATATATATATATATATATATATATATATATATATATATAGTCTCAGTGAGTGGTACAGCAGTTACAAGGGATTCTCAACTTGATGACAAACAATACTGTCACGACTAAGGTAGTAGCCTCAGGATTAGGCTGAAATTAATGAAAATAAATTGCCTTACTGCTGCTGAAATGAGGTAATGGAGAATATAAAACAAAGGCAGTTACCTTTACAGATACAAAAAAAATTACTTGGATTAAATTGTAAAGCTATCAAGACACGAACAATACAACAAATCCAATTTAGTAAACTAGATGAAATACAAAAAATTCCAAAATACAACCGAAATCAAATATAAATTCAAATCAACTTAACGACAGTTAGCAGCTTCATCCCTTTAGAAACAAAATTTCCTCACCGCTAATAGTACACCAGACTAGTCTTTATGCAGGTATGGTTTCATTCTTTACACAAAAAATGCAAAGTGAAGTGACTAAGCAGTAAAAATGTCGGCTCTTTTGGATAGGTCCGTGGTTTACTCCTGGGATGCCACACACCACCAGTCCACCCAGCTGCAAATGGGTAACAGCATCTGGCTAAGTCAAGATCAAGAAATAGGGCGTAGGCTGGCAACTTTATTCCTAGACTTGCTGAGGAAGTGGAAGGCTGGACCCTGGATATATATATATATATATATATATTATATATATATATATATATATATATATATATATATATATATATATATATATAATTTGTCCGTTCCACTGGACTACGTTTGTAAGGTTTGTCTCGTTTTTCATAACATTAATGTTTTACGAAGGACATTTCTGAGGATGTTCAGATGAAGTACATTTCACAAGAAACGGTAATAGACATCTCAGATTGTTGAGATGTCAGTTCTCTAAAGGATCTGTTAAATTTGTACCCTATGAACGTTACCTAAGAACAGTTCGTTTCCAAGGACTTAAGGAAAGCAGATTGTAAGGTAACTTAATGTATGCTTTTGCGTCATGAATACATGTTTGTGTGATGTGCTGTACTGCATGCGCGCTTGCACACACACACACACGTACACATAAGTATATGTATATATATATATATAATTCTATATATATATATATATATATATATATATATATATATATATATATATGTGTATATATATATATATATATATGTAATATATATTATATATATATATATATATTATATATATATATATATATATATATATATATATATATATATATATATCATATATATAATATATATATAAGTATATATAATGTTGTGTATAAAATATATAGATATATATATATATATATATATATATATGATATATATTCTATATACTTAATATATAATTATTATATAATATATATTATATATATATATATATATATATTGTGTATAAAATATAATAATATATATAGATATATATATATATCAATTGTGGTATATATATATATATATATATATATATATATTATATATATATATATATATATATAATATATATAATATATAAAAATTATAATATTATATATTATATATATAATATATATTGTGCTAAAAAATCTAATAATTAATATATAAAGTATATAATATATATATATTTATAAAATTATATAAATTATAGTTTAATAAATTTAATATATTAATATAATATAATATAAATTAATAATTATATAGTATATATAATATATATAATTAATTAATATAATCATATCCTATACATATGTGTACGTGTGTGTTGTGAGTGCAAGCACGCATGCAGTACAGCACATCACACAAACATGTATTCATGACGCAAAAGCATACATTAAGTTATCTTACAATCTGCTTTCCTTAAGTCCTTGGAAACGAACTATTCTTAGGTAACGTTCATAGGGTACAAATTTAACAGATCCTTTAGAGAACTGACATCTCAACAATCTGAGATGTCTTTTACCGTTTCTTGTGAAATGTACTTCATCTGAACATCCTCAGAAATGTCCTTCATAAAACATTAATATTATGAAAAACGAGACAAACCTTACAAACGTAGTCCAGTGGAACGGACAAAAATAAAATCCCCGTATACTTTCGAATAGATAGTGTATTTTTCGCACAAAAATCAAAATATAAATATAAACTTATCATTATGTTTTATATAAAACATAATCCAATTTACAAGACCCACTGGACGATTTTACAACCACAGTCGCGAACTTTTATCACATATTACGCATTAAAAAAAATAAAAAAATAAAAAGAGGGCCGCATCTTAACAGAGGGGCAGACCTGGGCATTGATCCAGCGCGCTGTTTTAATAATCGTCTTGAATTTCACTGATGAAGACCTGGCTGTCAGGATTCCAGAGTTCGTCTGAAGAAACGCTCGGCTTCGGCTAAGGAAAGGCCACTGGGCACTTGATGAGGAGAAAGGTCTCGTTCTCAGAATGCCAACGCTTCACTAATATTCGCTTTAAGCTTAGGCAGTAACGAGGTAACAACCTTGCCGCCTGTGTCAGCCGAGGTCGCCTCGTTTTTTGTAGCCGAGGAAGGGATTGAGAGAGACTCCACGCTTCGCAAATTAGCAGGGTCAAAGACGCAAATAAAATGGCCGGTGAGGTAAGACTGAAATATGAGAAGATACCAATGGTTGAAGACTTTCTTCTCCATCGTCATCATCTACCTTTGAACCTCCCCACAATCTCTGCCCATCTGCCTTGATTCAGAGCAGCCTTCAACTCGAGATCCATCATGGTTTTCCCAAATCTTGCTACTTAACAAAATAAATACTAAGGAAGATAGTTAATTGTCTAGTACGAGATAACAGTCTGTGTAGAGAGGAATTTACAGGCGTGTGGATATAAGGGTATACAGAGCCACCGAACGAAGGTGAGAGGATCTACAATGGAAAAAAGAAAAGAAGAAAAAAAGGAGAAAAAGAAAAACGACCGCCGATCAAATTACCCTTACCATAGTTTATTCCCGGGGCCCCGACGCACAATACAATACCACAAGCGTCACTACTTTAAGCTTACATATCGGGGCAAAGAAGTAATAAGCCCCAACCAACCAAAGGGTCAAAAACTCTACCTTCCCAACACCTCCAAGCGCCCTTCTGACCTCCCATGCTCCGCAACCCTTCAAGCACCGAACGTTCAAAATAGAGCTCACTGTGGAATGTTTTTATACATACACTTCATACAGCTAATTAGCACTCTGGAGAACTCGCATGCATTGAAATGCTGAAGTATTGCATAGCGTCCGAGTCACATTTCCGAAATAACATCTCATTCAAGGGATGGCCCATTCATGCAGAAAAATTCATGGCCACAGACTGTACTCATTCTGTCAAGACTCTTGAGAAGCCTTTGGAGATACGCCTTTCTTACGCCTCCCTCAGGTTAGCATTACCTACACAATTTCCAGGAATTCTTCACATACAGTAGAGCATTCCGATTAATAAGCTGTTACCACAGCCTATCAAACTGCATTGTTCAACCAATAATCTCTCCAAGTAGTCTTCCTGAAAACAATTCAGTAAAAAATGAAGGAAAATCAGCCAAACAGTTTGAAAAATTCCGCAATAAATTATCTCACTTTTATCAAAAGAGTATATATATATATATATATATAGATATATTGATTATTTCAATTATATATATATATATATAGTATAATATATTATATATATAAGTATAATATATTTAGACGTAAGTGTGGTGGAAATGTACACATATATTAGTGTGTGTGTATGTAACAAATTGTGTTTTCAATATAACACTTTGCTTGTACACAATTGCATAATTTTTATTCTCTATCTGAGCCGTAACTCTATGAAAAACTAATACAAAATTTCACATGCAGAGGAGGTGCTTCTTTAACAGACTGTTTTGAATATTAGGATATTTCTTCAATAATTCCGAGAAATAACCATTTACTTGCGTTCCTTTCAGGCTAATGTAAATGTAATTTGTTACATCAATATGATCAAATTCCTTCAACAAAGTCGGGAACATACCATTTCTATGGTTACGTACAGTTAAATCTTGTTTCGTAACAATATGATTTTTGTCTATATTCTAACATATTCCGTCTATATCGGAATTCGGTCAACATACACTACGCAGAGGCGAGGTCTATCATTTTGTCTTTAGTTCACTTGCAAGCTACTTGTCTTTATGCTGAATATTAGTAGCTTGTAAATGTAACCGTACACAATAAATGAATTGTATACTTCACAATAGTATTAGGGCGGGTCACACTACAGTAACGTAAGTCATAAACATACATCGGAATCTTTTACATTTTGTCACATACAGGTTGGATACACATCAACGACAGTCAATGAAAAACGAATTATGGCCAAATCGCATAAAGCACTGATTAGGACTACCAATATAATCGTTGATTTGTATTTAACCTGTTCGTGATGCTTGTGCAATACGTAGTATGTACATCGTTAGTTTAATTCACGGACTCTTAACATGTCTTTATGACATTTTCTTGCTGTGCGAACACGCCATTTAGGATGTCATGGACCCATGTCGCAAACTTCACTTGCACTCATCACAAACAGACTGAATACAAGTCGACGACTTATTGGTAGTCTTAACCAGGACCTCATACGAATACCCAGCATTTGCTAAGGATTTGGTCTTCACTTAAGGTCGATGACTTGTTCTTGACCTGTTTGTGATATGTATGCGCTAAGTTGCCAACATTTGTACATGAAACATGGTACTGTACTGTGGATAGACCCTTGTTACACTCACTTACTCACTAACCCTTAATGACTAGCAAAACAAACGCTTTTAAAATAACAGTAAAACCAGAAAAGAAACAATTCCTATGAAGTTCTGAAGTACATCAAAACTGTCAAAAATAGATAATAATAATAAAAAAAGTTAAAATCAAATCAATAATGAAGTAGCTAAATTGTTTATAAGAGAACCGTAATAAATAAAGCGCGGAATGGTTGATGTTTCCGTTTTTACACCAATGACTGAAAACAGCAGAGAAACTGTACACGCTACTGAAGGAATTTTTAAAGTGCTAGCAAGAGGATCAAGTTGAGAGTATTATGAGAGTGAAAGTTTCACTCAAGTTTATGGGAGTAAAAGAGAGCCAGGAAGGTGGAAAAATGAATGTTTAGATGGTGAAAGCATGAAAAAGGCTAATTCATACTGGTATCCGACAGTCAATACAATGGTTGTATGAGAGAACACCAATTCACAGAACAAATGAAGCAAGGAAGATAACAAGGTGTATGCAAATGAATGCAACGCCTAAGGAAGCCAACGTTTTTATGTAAGACAATATTGTTGAGACACTTCTCCTCATTTGGAAGTGGAAGGTGGATATTACGTGCAAAACAGCAACAACAACAACAACAGCAACATTTGAAATGGATGGTTTATACTGTGTGTGATGTACAAGGAATGGGTGGATAAGGAAATGACGATACGGAAAGTAGTCAAAAGATTAGCTTAAGTGAAAGGACGGATCAGAGCTGCGAGTGGTCTAGCCATGTCTAAGGAACAATGGGCTGATAAAAATGCATTGCCCAGAAGTGCTACTTAAATCAATAATTTACTGGACTGATGCAGTGGAAGAGGCATTGGAAAGTTAGTGCTTAATTATCAAGGACACGCGTGCATGCTTCTGATATTTATATATATATATATATATATATATAATATATATATATATATATATATATATTCTATATATATAATATACTAATATAATTATATTATATATAAATATATAATATTATAATATATATATATATATATAATATATATATACACATGTCTGTACGTGATCGACAGCGCTCGTTTGGAATCGCTATCAATGCCAAAAGCTTATTCTGAACGGTTTCTCAAGCATGTACACATCCTGAAGCATCCACGCTGTCAAGCATACATATCACCTAACATACTATGGGGTATTAAAGCACAGGATTCAATCTACAACTTTATACGATGTATGTTCTGCCTCCAGTCTTACAACTAGGCCTAAGCATTTCTTCTCGCTTGCAATCAGTCAACCTTCGACTTTGGTCACTAAAATAAACTTTTGAAAAAACCAAAGGAATAGTATACGTTATAGCAATGCATCGCGGTTTCGACACAACGAAGATAAACGAATATGATTGAACAGTTTAATATTAAAAATAAATTTTTAAAAAATATTCAAGGACAAATGACTGGTGACTAAAACTTGAAAGACAACAATGATCAATCTGCTGCCAGTATTCGATCATCCAATAAGAAAGGACGAACAAATTTAGTGGAACCCCTTAACTATTGTACAAAAGGAAGAAAGAAGAAACATATGTAAAGGAATACCAACAAACTTAAATTCTGGCTTGTGTAAAAAATAAATAAATAAAAATCATCATTCCCCGGTTGATCGGTCCAACATACTTAGTCCGTGCACCCAACAACACCTTTCAGACCTGGCTAGGTTAGGTGTTAATATGGCCTTTGAGTCGACCTCAATCTTAAAACTACTTATATGACAACCAAATACTAAGCACCAACCAACCAAAGAGTTCGTTTAACTAATATCTAACAACCTGTGATCTTTATAGTATGACGAACATAAGTTATCGGTAGCTCATGTTACCACGCATGGTACGGGCTGCTGTAGAGCGCGAGGCCGTACCTGCAAAAGGATACTATCGCTAAAGCTAGTAAGTAGTACTATGTATGAATCACCCGCCTTACACTACCTTACATTTAAAACATTGCACTCACCTAATGTTAGGCTTTACGTTCATTTTCCTAAAAATTCAACCAAATAAACAACGAATGTCAGTTTCAATTGAAAACCACAGCCTACCTTGCATGTTTGGAACATCACGTAACATACTATAAATCTCAAATTTTAGGCCTCAATACAGAGTGGCGCATTAATTTATCGGTCTTAGTAACAACCTACTTCTCAGCATTCACTTGAAATAATTCAAAATCAATCTACATCAAAATAGACAAGCTGCAATTACCACTCTTAAATCTGATTATAATTTATTGTCACGCAGTAATCCTCAAGGAAAGAATTAATGTGGTTTAAAGTCAGACCCCCCCCCCCCCTTTAATTCTTCATTACAGCTGCTATGGAAATCGGCGCCTGAAGCTAGACTAAAATTTCACATCTAAATGTCATTTCAAACGTCCTACACACTACTTTGTCTAATTAACATAACAGGTTATTTCAATTAAAGTACTAGTAATGTGGCCGTGCAAAGCATAATGAACTCGAGGCACGGTTGTTAAAATGCTGGATAACATAAACTCTTACTGTCGTCATATCATAACTGACATATAAACTGGTGTTATAACTATGGTCATCTACGCCGAACCTTCGTGGGCAATGCTATTCAATGTAAAAAATTCAATGAATAGCACAGTTCCAACTTCGTTTAGTATCGCAATCAAAACGTCTCATGTTGTAGGAATAAATGCATAAACTAATTATCCAACTTTCTATTTACATAGTAATTAGTAACACACATACTAGACTACTGCTACTATCATTACTGAGCTTCCACTCCACTAACTACTACATTGCGTCCTATGTTGGTTTAAAATCGGTTAAGCTAATATGTCTTTAAAAGCACAAAATAATATCCCAATATGCAATACTGGGAACATGTAGGCCTAACAAATCTTGACATATAAATCAATGCATTTCGCCGTGTTAGTACTATCCCCTGGGAGTTAATTACAGACGACTCCCCCAAAATAACGATAAATTCTTAATAAACAACACAAATACTATAGGAAACTGTAATTTCCAAAGAAATGCCCAACGCAGAGTTATTAACTACATGCAACAGAGTAATCTAACCTTCCCTTGGACCCTCAACCCCCTGATGAGACAGAGTATAGAAGAACGACGTATGTGCAGCTCTTCTGCAATATTACCCAATCCAGAACAAGTGAGATACATAAGCTATATATCCGAATATTCGTGAGTTACGAGCTTTTCATTCCAAGGCAATAAAACGTTCGTATATTTCGATGGTGAGGTGTGGCAGAAAACTTAAACCTCAACACAACACACTAGCCTGTAATAATTCCAACCTATTTAGCCTACCACTCCCTGGTATAAGCAATCTCATATATTTCTAATTCATGTCATAAAATATGAAAGTAATTAACTGCAACACAAATTCTAATCCACCCCTGTAGCCTATAGCTACTGCCCGGGCCATGGCCTAAGATAACGGAGTTAGTACTAGTAATTTCCACTAGGAATGCATGACATTAGTAAATGTCTTGAAAAATAGATGGCAAAATATGGCTGTGCTATAAAATGCACTGGTTCCTAAAGAATCTATTTATAATGTAGTAACAAACACCATACCTTGTAGAACGTTGCCTGTACTATGTTTTTTCCATCTGTCCATCCGCCTGTGGTGGTCGCGCATGGTAACACTGCGTCCCGGGCTTTAAATAGTTACGCTATGTCTACGTTTTAGGTAGATAAAAGGATATCTAGGTGTAGATTTGCAACTGAAAAGTGTTTTAATAATTTACTGTATGCGAATTACACCGTTAATATTCGAAATAGGATATTATTTAAAGCCCAGGACGCAGTGTTACCATGCGCAAACGGATGGACAGATGGAAAAAAACAGAGCATAGTTACATGGCGAAGTGGCACAGCACCAGTTCGTTGGTTGACTTCTCTAGCCCTCTTGAAAACGCTGCCTCCTCGTAAAATTAAACCATAACATCAGTGCACACACATGCAGTAACATTCTCGTGGAATAAGAGTACCGCGATTTGACGCACTCTTACAAATAACTTAGTATTTTCTCACTTCTCACAAAAACAGACACGACTCCGCCGATACGATCCTACGTCAAACGACTGACTGGCCGTACTTCTTGCCAAGCACGATATGTTTGGCTTCACGTAAATTTACAGCGATTCGCTAACGACCTTTCAGCTAATTTTACATACCAGTTTTATCAATGTAACGCAACTGAACATGTATACTAGAATGTTAACTGTAAAAGAAGGTCAGATATTATAATTACTCGGCAAATTTCAATGGTGGTGCAAAGAAGCTAGGACTTGTCTAGTTGCCATTGATTGCTGGAATTTTAACTCAAATCTTACGTTAAAAATTCGAAACGCCTTCTTAAAGTATTTTCCATCGAACGCCTTTTAACGCTCAAAATACTATTTAGTTTACTACCAATGATTTCCACATCACTGTAGTTTCCTATTTCAGTATTTTGATCATTCTAAAGCGTTTGCATGTACCTAACAACGCATTATTGGAACGACGTCTCCTGTTGATACTATCTTAAGGACGGGTTTGTGTGCAGTTTAAAAAAAACTATTGTTAAGACATTGACATATCGTCATTTCCTTATGCCATAGGACTGATACTAAGTGGAAATTGTCGGTGAGTTGAAAAAATGAGGCAATCGTGTGAATGGAGATAAGTAGAAGTGATATTCACTTCTGTTTCCGAACGCCGTTGTGTCAACAACCAGTCAGACGGTTGACCTATCATATGTACTCCCAATATTGAAGTGTAAGTGCTAGATCCCCACACGAATTGCCTTCGATTCATTTTTCTGTGGGGTCAATAGTTCGAATGCATCATCGTAATGAAGGAACTTTCTCAAGTCCCAGTCTTCTGGAAAGGGTGAAAGAGTTTTGATTTGGTTTGATTTGTCGGCTGTTATCAACGAGTCCATGACAGTGAACGGATACAAGGTAAGCAGACTTTTAATGGTATGGTTGTATAGTACCCGTAGCTCAGCTCTACATCAACATCCCTCATGACCATCAAATTGTTTCCACCATGATAGGCGTACTTTATAAAGAAATTTTTCGTTATATGCATTTTCTATTATGAATATTAGCACGGTGGATGATGATTTCAATAGACTTACCGAGCTCCTGTTAAAGATAGTCAGAGGCCGTTGTTTTATATAATATAGTATGTATGTGTGTATGTATATATATAATATATATTATATATATATATATATATATATATGTGTGTGTGTGTGTGTGTGTGTGTTGTGTGTGTTGTGTGTGTGTGATGAACATTTCGTAAACACATATGAAGGTTCCCAAGGACTGCATGGGGACTCGGTGTTTGGTTGGCGGTTTAGAACTTTAAGAACTATAGGTCTAGGGGTTTTACCTCTTGCTATACTGTCCATTCTGAGACCGAGTACGACTTCATGTTACAGTGTTAAAGTTAGTGCTCGAGGAAAAGCGTTGTCTGTTTATAGCCTACTACAGTTTAGATTTAAAAATAAAATGTTTATATATTAGTATCTGTAAATGTTAAGTGTCTGTTTGGTCGTACAATAGAACTAATTGATATAGCATTAATGGTGTGTTTGTTCCAATGAACGTAATTTATTTACGCGTAATTTATAAAATCACGACAAAACCACAGCTAAAATTGGATTTCCAAGCAAGAGCCATTGAAGCATATCAGAAAATATAATCAGTATCAGCAGCATACAGTGTTCTGTATGATAGCGTGGGCTAAGAAACTTACGGAGGAATCTGGTTGGAAGGGCGTTGATTATGTTAAGGTGGCTTGGTTTGAACCACTTTCCTCTAGGGAGAACATTGTCTGGGTTGCAATACGTAAAAGTAAGTTACCTTACTATATATTCCTTTACATTGCAGTTTACATTATTTTCTCCCATTTCGGTTATCATTTATTTATTTATTTACTTATTTATTTGGCTTTGATGATACCACCCGCTAGTACGAGTACATACTCTTCTTTGGGCTTCACTTGTTCTTTAACCATATTTCGACAATCGAAGTCTGTGTAAACGTTTGTGGAAAAAGTTGCCCATACAAATAACACACACACACACACACACACACACACACACACACACACACACACACACACACATATATATATATATATATATATATATATATATATATATATATATATATATTGGGCTCCAAATATCACAAGTTTGGTGAAAGCAAAGCAAAGTCAAAAGTCTCATTAATTAAAGTTACTGATGTAATGTAATCTATTATGTATGTGGTGTTCAATTGACTTGGGTGAGTTTTAACGTAAAAGGTTATGGGATTCACGTCATCGTTTAGGACTATGAAATTCATGGTTTTGTTTTGAAACGTGAAACACAAAAGAATGTGAAAAGTCCCATAGATTATAAGTATGGAAATAAGGGGTTGAAAAAGGTCTGCTTTTCTTTAGTTATCACCAGCAGGTAAGATTGACTCAGTTGCGTGGTCGGTATGGTGTTGGCGTGCCACGTCAGGGGCCGCGAGTTCGATTCTCGAGCATTCCATTGAGGAGTGAAAAATGTATATTTCTGGTGATAGAAGTTTACTCTCGACGTGGTTCGGAAGTCATGTAAAGACGTTGGTCCCGTTGCTAAATAACCACTGGTTACAAGCTACGTAAAAACACCGTACAAACAACAAACAAACCAGCAGGTAAGGTTGCTGTTGCAATTCATGTCGATTTTTGTCTGGTGCTGTTTTATCAATAATCAAATCGGTGTTTGTTTAGTCGCGTTTGTTGGACTCTTCTTCTCAGGATAAATTACAGTATTTAAATCCGTTCACTTTGTTGTCAAAATGAAGACGTTTCCATTACTTAAGGTGGATCCTTAAACAAGAAATCTATGACTACCATATTCATATATAACTGCTGATTGGTGACTAAACTTTCTGTACATTAAAATTAATACTAATTAAACTTTACGTCTCGAAGAGCGAATTGTATGCTAACAAATTCCCAATTATTTGTATGAAGAAGCAGCGATCTCAGTAGTGTCTTTAAATGAACATCCTGCATTAGGGTCGATAGATTAGCAATGAAAATGGAAATTGATGGTGCGAGTACTTAAAAGATTTTGAGTCTATGAGGGTCTAGGACTAACCAACACACGGAGGGGAGGAGGGCTCGACTATATAGTCATATATAAAGGCCCCCATACACTACCGAGCATCGAATCGCGCTTCGAGTCACCTCAAGCTTGGCTCGAACTCGAAGGAGGCCACACACTAAAGAGCCTTGTTTCAGTTAAGCGCTTTTTCCGCACAGTGAAGATGTCATCCTCAGACCTAGACACAGACGATTTTTTAAGCATTGCTGTTGCTCTCGAAGAGAAAAAACGTAAAAAGCGATCAAAGTGGAGCAAATCGTGGCTTTTAAAGAGAAAGGATTTCTCGCATACCAATTTGCTAGAAGAACTTAGATTGAAAGAGCCCCAAGATTGGTTCAACTATCTGAGGATGGACGAAGATATGTTCCTAGAGCTTCTTTCCATGGTAACTCCTATTATTGAGAAGAAAGATACGAAACTTCGAGAAGCAATTTCTCCCCATCAGCGTCTAGCAGCCACATTACGCTTTTTAGCGACTGGGAAATCCTATGAAGATCTAAAATTCTCAACGTGTATTTCTCCACAAGCATTGGGACACATTATTCCTGAAACCTGTGATGCGATATACAGAGTGCTCAAACCCCATTACTTAAAGTAAAGGTAAGACAACATTTGTTTTTCTATGTGATATGCCAATACCAACATTTTTAGCGATACCGACAGATATCTCTATTTAGCAATGTATCGATACCGATACATTTCAAAGTTTAAAAAATTTGTGATGAAGAAGCTTTAATTAATGTTATTCAGTCATAAAAGATATGTTAATGATAAGTAATTAATTAACTGAAGGAAACATGAATTTCAATTTTAATATCACTTTATCTTATAGGTACCTTAGCCTATAGCTACATTGATACTTGATAAGGAAAAAAAACACTGGCTATATCAGTTTTTAATGACATTTTATTTTTAGCTAACATCAAAATCCTTATATGAAAATAAAAAAATAGAAGAAATTGTATATAATTAAAAAAAATTCTGTAACAACAAACTGAAAATGAAAACTGAGGATTTCTTTCCTTCATTGATAATGCTAATTATATACTTAAAGAAAATTCAATAAAAAAAAATTAATGACAAAATAAAAATGAAAACTGAGGATTCCTAACTAATTACCTACTTAAAGAAAATTCAATAAGAAATTCATTTCTGTAACATAACAAAATAAAAATGAAAACTCCTTCATTGATAATGCTAGTTATATAATTTTCCTATCTATATGAATTCATTACCAGAGAAGTTATGGAAATATGATGCAAGTTGGGTCTCTCCTGTAGGTTGGGTCCCAGAAAGAGGTTTGAGGTGTCCATTGACAACATGGGACATTTCATTAATGCATCCTTTTTTGGCCTTGTACAAAACATCATTCACCAGACGAATAACCTCCATCGAAGTGCTTTCTGGGAGTTCGTCCAATTGGATTGCCCAAGCTTTACTACTTTGCTTTTTCTGGAGACGCT
The DNA here is from genome assembly GCF_015104395.2 of Macrobrachium nipponense. Lineage (NCBI taxonomy): Eukaryota > Metazoa > Arthropoda > Malacostraca > Decapoda > Palaemonidae > Macrobrachium > Macrobrachium nipponense. Next base: position 86,653,920 of record NC_087205.1, read on the forward strand.
CGGAGAGTAACTTATAAAAATCCTTCTGTGAATTCTTGCATCCTTTAGAAGATGTAGAAGATGATGCTTCGGAGCCTGTAGGAGAAGGAGCAGGAGTGGGAATGGTTACAGTTGTTGGTGAAGAAACAGATGTTTCATCCAACTGTGGACGAAGAAAGTAACTTGTTAAAATTTGCATTATATAATATGGTATAATATTTATAATTTTCTTTATTTCCTCTTTTTCAGTTTCCTTCGAGTGTCGCAGAATGGAAAGCAATCGCACAACAATTTGAAAACAAATGGCAATTTCCTAATTGTTGCGGGGCGCTTGACGGCAAGCACATAAGCATAACTCCTCCCCATGATTCCGGGTCTTATTACTGGAACTACAAAGGATTCAATAGTGTTGTGCTGTTGGCCCTTGCAAATGCCAACTATGAGTTTATTATGTGTGATGTTGGCACTAATGGGCGAATATCAGATGGAGGTGTGCTTGAGAACACAAAATTCGGAGACCTATTAAGCGAAGGGAAACTGAATTTGCCAGAGCCAGCTAAACCAGAAAATAGTAGCAGAATTTTGCCATATGTATTCATCGGAGATGAGGCTTTCGCGTTAAGGAAGCATTTTTTAAAGCCTTATTCCTCTAAAGACCTCACAAAGGAGCGCAGAATATTTAACTATAGGCTCTCTAGAGGAAGAAGAATAATCGAAAATGTATTTGGTATTATGACTTCACGTTTTAGGATTTTTTCTTCACCAATAAATCTAAAGATTGCTAATATAGAAAAAGTAGTATTAGCATGCTGCGTTCTACATAACTTTTTGAGAAGAAAATGTAGTGCATCATATTTGCCGCCGGAAAATGTAAGCAATGATATAGGCCTAGGCATTGAAAACCTAACCATTCCTGATGTAATGCTCGGAGATGTTGCTCTACAACCTTTGGAAAGGACACATACCAGAAACCCTGCGCAAGAAGCTAAAGAAGTCAGAAATCAATTTATGGCTTATTTTATGGAAGAAGGTGCCGTTCCATGGCAAGACAAGTCAGTAGGAAACTAGAGTACGAGACCAAGTTTATATAAATTTAGCAAAAAAAAAAAAAAAAAAAAAAAATTAAACTAACAATTGGTCTCAGACTTTTCCATTGGATAGTTAGTTAAATTCTAAACAAATTAATTATTTAGTTCATGGTGCTTTAAGGTTTTGGTGAACTTTGTATGAATTAAAACAATTAATTCTGTATAAGAAGTGCATATTATTTCTTAATAATTGTATGTATAGAACTTCATATCATTGCTAGATAGTACTTAAAATATTAAGTACAAGTCACATTGTTCAAGGAGAAAGCGTCCTGGAATTTCTTGGTCTTTCAGAAAGAGTAATTTTTCGTAGTACCATAAGTTGGGCTTATAAATGTCATCTGTGCTGGCTCCAGATTTGTATGAGGCCTGAACCTTTTTAAATTCTTTTCTAAATGATGCACGTAGAGAATTAATCTTACGTAAACATGATTCACGATCAGCATTAGGGTCACATTCTTTCAGTTTTTCTACTTATTTGTCTTGAGCAATTTGTTTTGCGTGTTTGTTATAGTAATCTGCCGATTTAATTTTCCACAAACACGGGAAAGACTGGTATAGGTCTATAAAGTCACTTAACACTTCTCTTGAATTGGCGCTATCCATCTTCAATTTCACTCAACATACAAAAATAATGGAGCCTTCCTCGTGTACCCAACAAATTATCACTTGACTCGAAGCTCCGCCCACAAAATATCAGGAATGTCTTGATAGCGTCGAGCCAGCTGCGAGTGGCTCATTGCACGATGCGCAAGCCCCCATACACTATGAAAACTCGATGCGTTGCACGAAGCGCGATTCGATGCTCGATAGTGTATGGGGGCCTTAAAGGTCTAGTAGTTAGATGACTGTGGTGGGTCGTAGCTAGATTGGAGAAGGGCGCGGTGCTTTAGTCATCCTTTAGGAATAAGATTATTAACCTTTTTACCTCTTTCCCTCACCTTCCTCCTCCCCCCTCCCCCTCTCCCTTATGC
>NC_087205.1:86660960-86698460 GCF_015104395.2 Macrobrachium nipponense
TAGCAAAAAAAAAACAAAAAAAAACCTCTTATATAATAAAAACTATCACTCGTCCTCACAATACTTGGTGTAGATCTTATTGATTTAGCTGGTCATTATCTATTTATTTATCCCATGTTAGTCCTGGTCCGCTATAAAAAGTCTAACCATACCGTATGGGTATTTTTAAGCCATTAATTTCCAATTAGTATATATGTCGCCTTATTAGGCTGTTCTTTTTAGGTGTCCCCAGAGCATTTGACCATCTACGATATTTATAAGATGTATTTGGCTATAGCTCACCTGTCTTTTTTTATTACCTGATTATCTTAACAAGGGCCAAGAACCACGTACTGTTGTAATTGGATTTGTTTTTATCAATCTCTCATCTAACAATCCCAATTATATTATTATACACACATACACCCACAAATACATACATACTTTATATTATATATATATATATATATATATATATATATATATATATATATATATATATATAAATATAGTATGTATAATATATGCTGCGTACATATATATAGCCTATGTGTGTGTATTACATATACATATACAGGCGCCTTTCCCGAGTGAAAAAAATTCTCACCAAAGTTTGCTGCGTTGTTAATGAATTACACGTTATAATCTACCTGTCACCACTAACAGGCTCTCTGCCCCTGTATAGGTAAATGTAATTTTGTCGAACCGTTGGGTACGTAACGTTCAAAGTGTAGGGACTTGCTGTCTCAACTCTCTCTTTTATCACCGTTTTTTTCTGTATACATAGACTAGCTGGAATATGAGAAAGAGAGAGAGAGAAAAGCGTCTATGTAGGTATGTGTTTTTTGTATTGACTTATATTCCTTCCCACTTATATTCCTTCCCCTTTGTTTTGCATAAGCAGAGAAATTAGGTAAGAAAGAATGACGTTATCTCTAGCACCCACTGGACCTAAAGAATGTCTCTGCGTACTCTCCTGGCTACAACATAATACATTGCCTCACCATAAACTCTTGCGTCATACTCGTAGGTAATTGATGAGTATTAGGATACGAGGGGAAGCCCTTTGTTCCTGATGTTGTTCTTTTATTCATGTACTCTGTTTTCGTGATGAGGCCTTTTTTTTATTTTCTATTCTATTTATATCTCCGATGCCGGCATTTCTTTTTGAAGCTGATTTTGAAGGCTGCTGCTGATGTTCGCGAAGGTTTGAGTTTTATGTGAATGTTGATGAAGTACGTTCCACACCCCAAGTCCTACTTCGAAACATTAGACTTATATAAAGCATACATGAGTAGTAATTGTAAGTTCTCCAGTAATAGAATAAATTAAAGCAATGGGACAGGAGCTTTGAGACCCGGAATAGTAATTTTTCATGGGATAGATTTGTAGTGAACGGTAGGGGTGGCAAATACAATCCGAAAGTCGAGACAAAGTACCCAAGACCATAGTCCATTCTCAGCTAGCTGCCGATTTCCACTTATTCAAGAGCGGATGCTTCGGGCGAGCACTGCGGAATCTATAAATGACTGCCGTCTCGTTAAAATAATATAATAATAATAATAATAATAGTAATAATAATAATAATAATCAGCAGTACATTCCATAAAGAATCGTGTTGTAATGTAATTTGGGAAACATTTGTCGCTAGGTATTTGAAAAAAAACAATATTGCAGAAACTAGTGGAGAAGAAGAGAATAGTAGAATCAAGGGCATTAAATAGCAGCTGCAAAAAAAGAATTACTTGAGTAGGGCCGTGTTTTTTTATGCTTTGAAAATTTCAGTCTCAAGTTTTGTACTCCTGTTTAACAGGATTTTTGACAGTACTGATTCAAAAGGCAATTCCTTTAGCCAATAATCCTGCCTGCACTTACTCCTTTCGGTCTTAAAGAGACATAATTGCCTTTAATGTAGATTGTTTTTATGATACTTGGTTTATTGAGAAAGCAATATCTCTGCGAAATAATAGACCAGCCAAGTTCACATACCTATTTTGCTATGTAGAAAATTACTAGACCTTAAATTGATCGGTTATGAAGCTCGCTACCTCCCTGGTAAAGCTCTGGAATTCTCTCCTTGCTTCTGATATTACAGGACGCCTTTAGTAGACAACTTATCTTTTGTCACACACACACACACTTATGTGTGTGTGTGTGTATGTATTTATGTACATGTATCTGTGTGTGTATTCAGAGGATGCTAACGGGACTAATCAAGTTACTAACCCCATGTTGTTCTTCGCCATGGTTGCGTCCCACCACAGTCCCTAACCACCAGATACCAAGTCCACTGGTAGGACGAACATGTCATAATATTTTGTTTTTATTGAATAGGGTCAAAGTTGCTTTTTCCTTCAGGTCTCTATTGTGAATTTTCGCGTACACTTATAAGATCTGGCATTTAATTAGATGTTTAAATCATCCAAACCATAACTACTTTAGAATATATAGATATAGATTTAGACTTTCTACAAAAACATTTAATCAAGGTATTTTTCATAGAAATGTACTTAAACTCTATATCAGTCTGGTTATTTGATAGACATTTTTCTTCCCCATTTAACGCATCGAAGTCTTGTACACTTTCACCCATCTGAGTGTAAACAATCTCCTCCCGCCGCGTACTCTGTTTATTACATCACATCCCAAGTGATGACTTCTGCACATGTGACTTCCGTCCATCTTATCTGGTCTCCCAATCTCCTGCGGTGACTTTAAATGCTCGGTTTTGCGGTCCCTGCGCTGGCTTTAAACGCTATCTTCAGCATCTCTGCGAAACATTTTGTGGGGACCTGTCTTTACGACTTGCTTGTTTTGGGAGTACCTTTCGGGCCGTGCGTTCTGCGTTGCCACGTTTATGGTGCGCTCACGGCAGTCCATCTCGTAATTTCTGTGGTCGCCTTTCCTCTTCTTAGATGTCATGATTTCATGGACTCAGTGTCTGTGAGAAAACTAAAGCCACCCTTCGTGATGTACTCTGGCTACTCTATTCGGTTTCGATCAAGGGGGTTGAAACTGGAGTTTCTTTTTTTATTTGAATAATTCAACAACAGCGGAAGAGGTTGATGGCAAGGCATTGGCAAGTATTGAATGAATATGAGATGCATGATTAATAGAAGAAGGTTGACGGTATGGAAGATAAAAAGAGGTAAACGATTAATGTATTTTTATGAAAGAAGATTGACCGTAACATTGAGGCCAGAAATTGTAAAATGATAGGGACATTGCAGTGAAGGGAGAAGAGATAATGACTTGAAGTGTTATATCCAGCATGATAAGTGATTAGTAATGGATATGATATTATTCGAGAAGAAAACATGGTTAGGATATTCTGAAAGATTTCACATAAGCGTAGTAAAATTTACAATCTGAATAGGATAACTGATAAAACAATGTAACGGAACAATCGAAAATCAGGATGGTTCAACTCAAGTACCTACAAGGTATATAGGATGAATCAAGGTCTAAATTATCTTGCATAGTTACAAACGGCTTATACGGTATAAGGGGTGTATGTTAGTGGGCTGCAGGAAAGGTACGTTTATGAATGCATGTTTTTGGGCTTTTTGGGATTACTGGGCGTATAGTGGCGGGCAACTTACAAGATATACGTTTTGTATGCGGATGTCCTACGTATAAAGTATGTTAGGGGAGGGATTTGATGTGTACTGACGCTTATAAAGTATGTGGGGGAGGGGGGAGGATGCATAATAACAGGCTGCAAGCAAGCTATATGTGGCGTATATCATGGTACGATAACAAGTTTCGACACGAAAGTTTTAATAGGATATTATTCCAGACTGATAGGAAGTGGCTCATATAGAAGACTTAATGGTTACGTTAAATGTGAACCCTAGCTTAATTTAGACTCAGCTTAACGTATTGACATGAATGAAGTTGGTAGACATTTTTTTTTTTTGCAGTTCGTGGCTTACATTGAGTATTATTATTCCAAGTTCGATTTATTTGATTTATTGTTTGTGTAATCTTATTTCCATCTCTAAAATTGATATTTCGCAAGTATGTCCCTTACGTGTTAAATTTTTACATAGATTTTGACGCAAGTGCGTAACCTTGGAGAGATATTAACAATTAAGGTAAAATGCTTAAACTTCTTAATGTATGCAAACAACCCATGGCCCCCTGCAAAAAAAAAAAAAAAAAAAAAAAAAAAACTCAAAATGTAACTGTTCAACATGTCTTCAAATGCAATTCCATCTAAGATATCTTGAAATGTAATTGCATTTAGCCTCCCCGGACGTAATTCCCTTTAAAGGAAATCGTTAGACGGAAAAGATGCTCCCCAGAACGCGAGAGAAAGACTCACGCTTGTGAGAAAGAGAGCGGCGGAGCCCGAAAATAAAATATGCGAGAGCGCTATAAAGAGCAACTAGACCGTATGTCTGACCGCCGTAAGAGAAGAAGGGAGAGAGAAAAAAAGGAAAAAAAGAAAAAATAAATCTTTCCTTTCTTACGAGCTGGTATTTAGATAACCTTTCGTACCGTTGCAGTTCTCAGAACCTTTGAAGAGTCCCCATTGAGTTCCCACCAGAGCTGTCGCAGTGGAGCTGAACTTGGCGCCAACTCTTTCCCACTGACTTATGCATCTTTCACGAAAATTGTTCAGGTTCCTTTCGGGAGGCCGAAGAAAACGGCCGGAGATTTCTTCCCTTTTTTATGGCCCATTTTCTCGAGAGGAAGGGGTCCGGGGTGTGGGCGAGGGGGAAGGTGGGGTAGTGGGAATAAAGGGGAAGGGTGCTTCATCCCTTCTTCAACTATCGTCATCACTCATGGAAGGAATCTAATTTGATGCTCCCTCGATCTCGCAAGGGTTATGTTCTTTAAAAAAAAAAAGGAAACGAAATTGTCTGATGAGTAATGGAAGAGATGAACTTTTTTTTACTGTCGGGAGTGCTATCAAGTTTCTCATGAGTAAATCACATTCGATTTGGTAATTGTATATCCTGTATTTTTATTTGCTCTTTTTATATAGTATTCTTTTTACTGTAAACATTTTTGTTTCATGTTGTCAAAATTTATAAGTCAAAACTGATAATAAACAATGGAAGTACAGCGTAAAAACTATCGTATTTTATATAGCAAAGATAAACTTATTTCGACATTAGGCCTAATTAAAATACTGAATCATGCGGTATCTAGACGAACTTGAATCACTCAGTTTGTTGGGAGATTAATTCACTCCTCTTTCCACTCGACTGCAAGGCTGCTTCATTGTATACTCCAAGATACTTTTCGTAGGTATTATGCCGACAATTGCACTGTTTGTTGAACTGAAGTAGAATCCGCCTTCATCTCAGGCAACTTCACATCCGTCAAACCGTCATTTCTTCCATTCACTCTGTCTAAATAGTTCTTTTTTCACCTCAGCTGTCAACCTTTGGCCATTTTCCTCTCTTTCTTCGTAATATCTCGTCGGAAGGGGTAGTGGCGTCAGTGTACCTCGCGTAATGCGTTGTAGGCATTACTTGGGGTTCTTTGCAGCGTGCTTTCGGCCGCTAGCTGCAACTCCTTTCATTCCATTTACTGGACCTCCGTTCAGATTCTCTTCCTTCCATCTCACTTTCCACCCATCCTAAAAGTTATTTCTTAGTGCAACTGGGAGGTTTTCCTCCTGTTACACCTTCGAAACCTTTCACTCTCAGTTTCTCTTTCAGCGCTGAATGACCTCAAAGTCCCCAGCTCTTGGCCTTTGGCCTAAATTTTATAGTCCATTCCTAACTTCTCGTCCGGTGAGATTGGTATATCGCTTTCCTCGGGATTAGGTCTTATTTTTTTCCCCTCTCTCTCTTACTTCCATCAGACCTGTGTTAGAAAAAACAATTAGGTTACCCACTCTACTTAATTTTGCTTCAAGGTAAATACATATGAAGACGCTGAACTTGTATATGCATAAATATAAAAAGTTAAGATGAATAAACTTATGTGGAATAGTGTCACTAACGCAAAAAAGTACCATTCGCTGAGTGCCAGAATATTCACTCATATTGCCCCTCATGGCAGAATGGTTCTCTCTCTCTCTCTCTCTCTCTCTCTCTCTCTCTCTCTCTCTCTCTCTCTCTCTCTATAGAAAGTAAGGAAGAATACATTAGCTGAATTGTGAGGATCGCTGGGTTTTTAGAAGGATTTTCTCGTTGTTCATTTTATTATGTGAAGAAACTATGACAATTTTAATAAATTTCTACTATAAAAATACCATCTTTTTTTCTCTCTCTCTCTCTCTCTTTCTCTCGTGAATCGTTATATACGGCAATTCTGTCCTAGTCTTCTTTAATCAAGGCTTCAGATACTGACTCAGATTTGGTGGTCGATGGAAGGACTATCAATTAATTGCCTCAGAAAATACAGTTTTTACCTTGGCATTCTTCAGCAGCAGTACAGTCCTATGCTTGCCCTATTCAATTAAGACAACTGGCAGTATCTGGAACGTGACGTCAAATGCAGGATATGTAAAAGTAGCCTGCAAATTGGTCAACATTTTCTTGCCATTTTGCAACTTCAACGGTCCGCCTCCCGTGTTTTTGCGTGCTAATTTAATATATATGTATATCTGACATTAGTTGCTTATATCTCATAATGGTAAACCTTTGAACTTCTTACTTCTAAAATTTTAGTAAACTTTTGTTGCGGGCATTAAAGGCTGCTTCATGGAGATTTTAAGCGTGGTGCGGTTTTTTAATATTCGAACGGCTTCATAATTTTAATAAACATGACTCTGTCGGGTGGGTAACTGGAAGCAAATGAACATCTAAACTGGGACATGTATTTAAGCAAACTGGAACACAGAAATTTAGAATTCCGGAAACCTCAAAAAAAAAAAAAAAAAAAAAAAAAAAAAAAAAGAGTGGAAGGACGAGATAACTTTGCGTCGTATAGAATAATTTATGTCTCGTAGGACGCACAGACCACTCGCTAAAACTAAGGCATTTTTAAAACACCCAAAATTCAGGAATGACCGTAACTTGGATGCGCTCTCAAAATTCAGATGTGAAAGAATGATAGGAAAAAAATACGATTTTGATTAATTTCATATTTCGAATTTTCATCGCGGTGCTTCTTTTCTTGCCCCTTTTCTCCTCTTCCCCCTCTCTTCCTCCTTTTTGTGAGTGCCCTATTCCCTCTTTTTCTCTCCCTTGCCTTCTACCCTCTCATCATTATCATCATTTTGTTTTTCAGTTTATTTTTCTCCTCATATATATATATATATATATATATATATATATATATATATATATTATATAATTATGCATATATATGTATATATACATATACATACATATATATATTTTAAATGTATGTATGTATGTGTTTTTAATATCAGATTTCATGCTATTTTTTCCCATAAATTTCTGCCCTTTTCAGCTCCCCTGTTGCATGGTTTCTCCAGCACCATGAAATAGCATTTCAGTTCTTTCAATTTTCCTAACGATCCCTTCTCATTCCCACCTTTCGCTCTTCCGCATCCTTCTCTTCCCCCCCTTCCTTGTTATCGTCATCATCCTCGTTTCCCTCACTCCCCCACTTAAACATCAACCTACCTCATCTTCACCCACCCTAACCCCCTCCTTGGATCGTACCCGGGTCCCCCAACCCCTCCCCGTCCCCCTCGTCCCATGCAGGCACACCGAACGCTGTTTAATTAGTATGGAGATCGGAGAAGTCTTTTAGATGAAAGACTGGGCGGGGCCCGGAGAGGGGTATGTGGGCGGGGCCAGCAGACAGCCTCCCCGAGATTACCTGGTTCTCGTTTAGCTTTCTTTGTTTTCTTGCTGGTTTCGATTAGGTTTCACTTGCATGTTTTCATTGTTCTCGATGGTAATTGGGGTTCTTGAGTGATTTCGCTCCTTCTCTCTCTCTCTCTCTCTCTCTCTCTCTCTCTCTCTCTCTTATGGACGTTAAAGATCTTACAGACATTACTGATGGAACTGGTCCATGCCCAACTTGTATTCTAAAAGGAATTATTGCTATTTATAGTAACACGATAATGTTTTGTATCATTAATTGCATTTTATTGATATTCTTTATATCATAATTATCACAGCAGTCGCTGCATGAAATTTGAAAAACCACTAATATCATCTCTGGGTCATTACAATTTGTTAATTTATTCCAAAAATGAAAAACGTTTTTTTATTGGCAATTCATGGAATTATTTCTGATCCATATTAAACTGAGACTCCATGTAAATGTTTTTTTTTTTTTTTTCTCAGAGTAAGTTGATCTGTGTTTGTGTGTGCGATGTTTATTCCCAAGAAATTCTTTTAAAAGATTTACCGACGCTTTTTTTTTTTTTTTTTTTTATACTGGTTTGACAGCTAATGTCAGGCTCTTTTTTTTTTTCCATCTTACTGAGCATGGCAGGCAGGGACCCGCCCCCTCTTCTCTCGCGGTTTATGCAATATGTCCAGTGAATGTGTGCGCGAATTTTGCTTGCGCGGATTTGTGTGTGTGTGTGTGTGTGTGAATGTACGTATTTTTGTTGGATATGATTTTGTATGTGCACATGTCCTTGTCTGTGAAATTTACATTTTGCTCTGGTATGTTTTTTGTTTTTTGTATGTGCACATGTGCCCTGTTTAATTAAAATGTGCATTTTTCTTTGGTATGTTTTCTTTATGTGCGCATGTGCCCTGTGTAAATAGTGTGTGGAATTTTCTTGTGTATGTTTTTTGTATGTGCACATGTGCCATGTGTAAATAAAGTGTTCCCTTTTCTTTGGTACGTTTTTTGTATGTGCACATATGCCCTGTGTAAATAAAGTATGCCTTTTTCTTTTGTATGTTTGCTGTATGTGCACATGTGACCTGTGTAAATAAAGTGTGGAATTTTCTTAGGTATGTTTTTGTATGTGCACATGTGCCCTGTGTAAACAAAGTGTGGCTTTTTCTTTGGTATAATTTTGTAAGTGCACATGTGCCCTGTGCATATTAAATTTGCATTTTGCTTAGGTATGTATGTGGTTTATGTATGTGGTTGTGTATACTTGTGTGATTTAAAAATACGAAATATCGACGTATCAATAGCCTATTTTACTAAAGCGTCATCGTATGGAACTCATTGCAATTATGTGTTAGCAATAATGTGATGGCGTATGCATATGCCTGGTGAAAGCGAATATCTCAGTAAATCCCCATATTGCAAATAGAGGGTTGCGCGTATTGGTGTGTGCATATGGTAATAGTACATGTATGCGTGTGCTGGGAAAGGGAAATGTCTTAGTACACACACACACACGAACACATGTGTATGTGTGATATATATATATATATATATATATATATATATATATATATATATATATATATATATATATTAGAAGTAAAATAGTAAAATAGTTATTACAATCAGAAGTGTGGTTTTGATTTTTGAGCTGCACACAGCATATATATATATATATATATATATATATATATATATATATATATATATATATATATAGTATATATATATATATATATAATATATATATATATATATATATATATATATATATATATATATATGTGTGTGTGTGTGTGTGTGTGTGTGTGTGTGTGTGTGTGGAGTCATCTTGGTCAAAGTTACAGTAAGTAAAAACACGATTTTTTATTCAGAATTGTTAATAGAATAAATTGGAAAAGAACAGGACGATGATGGAAAAAAAAAATGCTGCCTGTTTTAGCACAATAATAGCCTCAACTTACAGGTAATGAGACCTCTACTTTAATTGTAAATGCATGTTTTTTATTAACTCGCTTTGTGAGCTGTTTTATCAAATGTCAGATCGTAAAAGTGTCACCATATTTGTCTGCGAATTATCATAACATCCCGAAGAAAACATCGGACAAATGTAACTCACACAGCTGTTCTATCTGTCCTGCCAACTCGTCACAAAGTCGAGTTGATTAGCGAGTTCATTGTTCATTATGAACTCTGACACACACGCCGTTCCGTTTGATGTCCTGCTCCTTTTGTCTTCGAATTTTGAAGTTCTCTGCAAAGGGGGCCTGGCGGTCGTGGGTGGGGAGGGGTATATGTGTGGTGGGGTGGGGGGAGGGGGAGATCCTATCAACGTAAAGAGTGAAAAATTGATGCTCGAGATCTCCTCGTCATCCTAGCTTGTATGGTATGGCGTAGGGCGTCTTGACGGCTGGATTTACCCTTTGCATTTCATTTTCTTTTTCATCCTGCTCATTTTATCATTTTCTGAAACAATAGGTGGCCAAGTGTCCGTCCTATGTTAATTGCAAAATATGATGAGACTCGTGTCTGTCTGTTTCTTTCTGTCTGTCAAGGAACGAATAATGAAAAATATGGATTGTAAGAAATATTTTTCTAAAAAAAAAAAAAAAAACAAAAAAAAAAAAAAAAAAAAAATGATGCATTTTTTTTCGGCTCAAAGCTATGAATTTTGCACCTAGTTGTAAATCGACTGTTGTGGGTCGCATCTTAATAGAATAATAAATTGCAAACAGGGGCGACCATTACCCTGTCAAAATATTTGCCCTAAGTATAGAATATACATGACATTCTCTAGCCTAGAAATGGGAGGAGCTTTAACAAAGAAAACCTCACCCCAACAAGGTGAAACCATTCTCTCTCTCTCTCTCTCTCTCTCTCTCTCTCTCTCTCTCTCTCTCTCTCTCTCTCCTAATTCTTATTTCAACTGAGAATTTGAAACGGATCTCGGAATGCCGTTTGTTATGGATTGCCCTAAATAGGAAGTATCGCAGATCATGAGCCTCATTATTACACATATTTTCTATGACTGATAAGGACAGCTACTTCCTGGAATTCCTGGAACTATGGCTGGAATGATAACAATATGTTCGCCTGTCGTATGAGTAGTTGAAGCAGATTTCTATCGAAAGCTTGTATAAATAAAGGCGTCGTTATCTGAACGGAATGTTTAAAAAATAGTTGTGTTTTCGTTTTCAAGATTGGGAGTAAATGGTCTATATATTTGCGCATATATGTATAGTAGATATATATACATATATGTATATAGTATGTGTGTGTGTATTTGTAATACACACTATGACCTCTTAACTTCTAAGTTACTTAACACTTTTGCGTAAGCCTGTTCTTTATACAGAGTATCCAAAGAGTGAAGAAACCAAGAAATTAATAGATCCTTGTGACTATTACAGGTACATATATCTGATAAAACCATGATTATGTATATATATATATATATATATATATATATATATATATATATATATACTCATGGTTTTATATCAGATATATGTACCTGTAATAGTCACAAGGATCTATTAATTTCTTGGTTTCTTCACTCTTTGGATACCCTGTATAAAGAACAGGCTTACGCAAAAGTGTTAAGTAATTAGAAGTTAAGAGGTTATAGTGAGTATTACAGATACACACACACATACTATATACACATACTAGTCACTCTCTGCATATATATATATATATCATATATAATAATAATTATAATATATATTATGTATGTAATTGTATGTATGTATATATATAATAATATATATATATATATATATAAATATATATATGCAAAGAGTGACTAGTATGTGAGCTTGTTTGTATGTAAACACAAATTTTGAGAGCCTTCACGTTATTGAATATTACATTAAGATGCCAACTGCATTAATATACTGTATACATGAAGGTTCTACCTTAGAAATTGAGTTTTTTTATGTTTGTTTATTTATGTTCGGGATTTGGGGGTGTTTTACTAAACCTCCGGTGCTATGTATCCCATTCTTACTTTGTTTGCAAAGAATATGAGTACGTGATTAATAATAATAATAATAATAATAATGGGTAAATAAATCCACAGTAAGCTTTATCTTCAAATATATGTACAATTACATAGCCGTGGATTTATTTCTCTATTTTAAGACTCAGTAGTATTTTATAATAATAATAATAATAACAACAGACGACTCCTTGGTATTTTCGATAATTCGGTAATATATCTTGCTTCTTAATATGTTGCAGGAGAGCGCATCTCCATTCATTGATTCCTTCAATTGTTTCTTGATTGGTGGGTTTATTGCTTCCTAAGGAGTCTGCCGCTGAAGACACACTTGTGCTGGTTCTCCTTCGAGTCCTTTTGTATATGTCCGGGAGAAGGCTTAACGAAAACCCCATTATCTTACTTGCTGACCAAAGTCCCCTCGGGAGACAAAATATTGCCAATTAGGAGAATCTAAACCCCTTTCCACCAATTCCTAATGGAATCTAATCCTTCATCGCCTTGATTGGCATCGATCGAAAAACTTGTGGTGGCCACAATATTACCGCTCTCTCTCTCTCTCTCTCTCTCTCTCTCTCTCTCTCTCATTTATAATATCAGAGTTGTACAGGAAGAAAATTAACTGTAATGGCATTATAGCTTCACCGCCATCATTATCATCATCTCAAGAGGAATTTCTCAAATATTTTATCGATTAAATACGTTATCAATCTTGCCTTATAGTTCATCAATATGTAATACATTAGCAAACTTTTCTTATTGCTCATCTGATGATCTATGATCATGCATCACAGAAGTAGGTTTGTGGGCATTGCCATTTAATGGTTTTCTCGGATATTCGCAATTCCAGCCTGCAAAAAAAAAAAAAAAAACTTATAAAAAATTAGGAATGTATGAACCACACCTCATAGCATCATAAATTATTAAAATGTCCTTGATTCAACTGCAACGCCCTTACGCCTTCAACCAGAACCTACCTGCATATATTTCTCCATCTATGTAGTACAATATTGACAGAAGTTGAACTTTGACCTATGATTTAACTTTCTTGTTGTTTTTTTTTTTTTTTTTTTAATATCACTTCTTCTTTTTAGCATACATTTTTTATGATGGTCCTGACTGTCAACAAAATCTCAATGCTTCAACTCAGATTGCATTCTCCCTTGCGTACATGCGCATTCTTTTCTAAATACTGTTTTTTTCGTGTGCTTATGCGTTTATCTAGGAAGAAATTTAATTTTGTGCGCATTACAAATCTTGATCGTGGGATAGGCATTCTAGCATAATCTGACATTTCGGGATTATGGTCATTAAAACCCTTTAAATCAGGAATGAATATGTTCAGTGCAATAGAGACATGTTCTCGACTAAATATATGTTGTTTATAAAAAAAACTTCATTCTGTCAGCAGAACATTCTGTCAGCAGAACAAATGCTGACATATTTTTTAAAGTAATACAAATCTAGGCATGCTTCTCTGAATAAAGGAACGTTAGAGGTCACAGATAGTTTTTTTCTTTTATTTGAGATTTATTACCTATTCTGATTTTGATCATTACTCAGTTTTATTCATTTATTTTTTTTATTGTGTAGATGGAAACTTACGTAAATGTATTTCATGTGCGCATGTGTTCTAGTTGAGAATCATAGCTATGCCTTTTTGCATATTTTTTTTAAACTTCATTTTTCATTCGTCATTTGTCCCAGTACTTGGCATATAGCTAGACCTAGACCTGGTACTCCATTTCATATTATTCCCTCGGGCCATCCCTTATTTGAGCCGATAATCAGCTCAGTGGTCTGGTTAGACTATTTTAGTATAATGATGATAATAGCTTATGACCTACATGTCATTTTTGGTACTATGTGCTTATAAAAATCTAAAGCATGTGGAAAGTGGTAGCACTTAACCTTCCCTGAGATTTCACTCTGTGTTTATTATAGGAGAATTAAGAGCATCCAGTCTGCATCTGTTATCTGTCCTTTCTGGAAACTTCTCTTAAGCTTCCTCAGTTAAATCCTCTTTGGCTAACCATGACTGTAAAGGTGCGTCCACACGGTCGAACAATGTCCGACAGACAAACATTGTTACCATATCATAGGCGAAGCAGGATGCCGTCATAAGCGTTAAAACGATGGAAGTAGATCTGGCAACAAACAGTAGTACCAGATGAGTTTGTATACCACTGTTTTGACTCTGCTCACAAGGCAAAGGCGGGCAGACAATTGTTAACTGGTAACAATGTTTGTCCGTCGGACATTCTTTGACCGTGTGGACGCAACTTAACACATCTGCCTTTGCCCCGTAGTGGGGCCCGACTACTAGTGCCGTCAGTGCACCTCACTCGGTGCACTGTAGGCATTACCTAAGGTTCTTCGGCCCCTAGCTGCAACCCCTTTCATTCTTTCTAATTCTCTTTCTTCCATCTTAATTTCCATACTCTCCTAACAATTTTTTCATGGTGCAACTGCGAGGCTTTCTTCTTGTTACACATTTAATCTTTATAGTCTCAGTTTCCCTCTTTGGGCAGAATGGCCTCGTAAGTCCCAGCGCTTAGCATTTGGCCTAATATTATATTCCAAATCCAATTCCATCTGCCTGTCAGATCAGAGATCTGTGCAGTAGATGCAGTAAAAGTCAGTGAAATCAGTGAAAGTCAATACTTTTTATATAGAATCAAAATCTGGAAGTATTTTCATTATTTTATCTAGAATTTCAAGGTATTTTCCTTTCTTGTGAGACGTAATTTGTTCTTATACAGGTGATGATTCATCATTGTCATCCATTTCTTTGCCTCTTGTGTGATGAGGAACGTTTCATGATGATCTTCCTTGATCTTGAAACTTTTGCCAGTTTTATATTTGATTAAAACTTGGTAAATGATTATCAGTGCCCTTTGTTTTTGATAGGAACCACCCACTTTCTGGTAAATTTTGGTGAGATGCTGTCATCAAGGATACGCCGCCGTTTGGCATAATATACTACTATTGTTGCATCAGAGACAACGCCGAGCATTATTGGGGTCGATGTCAGAGACAATAACTCTTATGAGTATTACATTTAAAATAATATTTCATTCTATTAAAAGGCAGTCTATTTTTTACAGGTTTTTTTTTTACCATAGTTGACTTTGGTGCGTCTTCCTTGTCGTATTCTGAAAGGAAATAACACGAGTTTACGCTTTATTTATTGTCTTGTTTTGTATTTTGAACGCAGTCATCCCCATCCCTCATGTTCTTTAATGTTCAAATGATTTCTTAGTAAAAAAAAAAAATAAGAGGAGGCATGGTTTAGATATCCCAGAAATTGTGGAGGATGTAAGCCCCCCTACAAGTAGCTTTTCCTTTAAGGTAAAACGAGCATCCTGTGCCTGGCTGGTTTATGGGATACTTTGGACATTTGAGACCTTTGGGGAGGCTTTCGATATCAGGGACGTTTTGTATTGCTGAATTAAGAAGTGTCGCTGTTGATGACTTAAAAACAATGTTGTAGATGCTGCGATTCATTCATAAAATTACTTCAACTGTTTCTTCAACATAACCATTGATTTACTCTATACCATAATCCTTTTAGACCAGACTTGCTCATGGGACAACAATAGTTATTATTCAGCTGAGATTATACATATCTTGAGCATTTAAAAAATTTGTTGTTAGAGTTTCTGTGCTAGTCATGTTGGCAGTAAGGACCCATAAGTGGCTCAAGATGTCTTTGTGTTAGATAAATATATTCTCTTCTCTTTTTTTTTCTTTTTTGCGATGACACTTAAAGACAAAATACAGATTAGATAAGAGAAAATTTACTGAATAATATCAGGTATTAAGGTGAGCAACCGGGAGATAAGTGACAATTGGGAAACACTCTCTATCGCGAGAGTATATATAATATTCTAAGGGGTCCACAATAACAATCTTCAACGACTCTTGTTTGTTTTTTGAATTCACCTCAGTACCTGGTGTACCTAATTGTTCATTTGGACTGAAGATGAACCCAGGGAAGGGTTCGAAAGCTTTTTGTAAAGAGTTTTAAAAATTATACACAGACTCGTAACATTTTTAATTATTGTGGACCCCTTAGAATATAAGTGACAATGTGATAAATCCCCAAAAACAGCTTGTGAAACTAATGCCCTGTAAAACAACACACAAGTGGGACCACGTTTTGAAATGGGAGAAACAGTTTGCAATGCATATCCTGAACCTGCAGACGCCTGTAGGTTTGTTAAAACTTTCGTTGCTGGTTAAGTTGAATGGTTAGCTGTTCTTAATGGTGCCCATAGCATACCCTTATTCAATCAATATGGGCTTCCCTGATACTGACATTCTGCTAAGTAGTATTTGATTTATAAACCTTTTCATTTTTTTCCTCGAATCTCCGTCCTTTCCCCAAATTTATCCTCATTGTTTCAAGTTTACCTCACTGGTCACTTTCACACGATCCGATATCTGTATACAGTACAAGTGAACTTTGTTTGTTGGGTTTAGATTCTACCCATTGATTCACCACAGAATTTACTTCAAACACAACGCATTTACTCGTTGCATGGAAAACATTAAAAAACATTTCATAAGATTGTATTTTTTAGACCTGATTAAATATCAGTATTATTACATGAGACCCTAATAATCAACTTCTAAAGCCCAGACGAGCAACAGTCAGTTTACTCTATAGAAAACTGACATTTTAAACCAGACGAGGCATCTCGTTTCTCATTGGAGGAGACCTTTTCTTCTGAGAGGAATACCTAGTAGTTATTATTCACCTTAGGCTTTAGATATAATGAACATTTAACAATTTGATTATGATGAATACTATTTTCCCAATGAGATACCTCTCCGTTGTGGCTACGTACTGATAGATTTATGACAATGATGTTTATGTGAAGTGAACCCGTAGGGGGCTAGTGCCGTCAGTGCACCTAAATCGGTGCGCTGTAGGCATTAATTAAGGTTCTTAGTAGCGTCCCATCGGCCCCAAACTGTAACCCCTTTCATTCCTTTGACTGTACCTCCGTTCTTATTCTCTTTCTTCCATCTTACTTTCCACTCACTCCTAACAGTTGTTTCATAGTACAACGGCGAGGTTTTCCTCCTTTTACATCTTTCAAACCTTCCGACTATCAGTTTCCGTTTCAGCGCTGAATGACCTTATAGGTCCCAGGGCCTGGCTTTGGGCCAGAGTAAAATGCCATTAATGACTTAATAATATTGAATCAAACTGAATGAAAAAGAATGAAGAATATGCAGAGTGTCTCTGTCAGTATTCCTTTCTCCTCTGAGGTTCAGGTAGAGAGGGAGAGCTGAGGAGGGAGGGTTTGTTAATAGCGCAGGTGAGGACAATATCGTGATCCTGGTCTCCTCCCCTCTTCGGTTTCCCCTCTCTAGCTGATAGTATCCCCCTTGCTTCCCCTTTTTTTGTGGCGTTTCCCCCCCCCCCCTCCTTTCCTCTTCCCACCTTCGGTTTATCTTCCTCTCTCCCTCCTACCAATTACTGCTCTCGCTTATTCTCACGTCATTCGCTCCTTTCTCATCCAGCATTCTCATTTCCCTCAGTCTGAAGACTCGGCTCTCTCTCTCTCTCTCTCTCTCTCTCTCTCTCTCTCTCTCTCTATATATATATATATATATATATATATATATATATATATATATATATATATAGTATAATATATATATAGATATATATATATATATATATATATATATATATTATGTGTGTGTATAACATTATATCCATACATATAATATATTTGTTGTGTGCCTCTTTTAAGTAAAGTAAATAAAATATCAAAATTTCATATACGGTGTGATTTTCATTGTTAACTCGTATTACAAATATAGTTTTACATATCTTATCAGTTTTTTTTTTAATTCTACACCCCATAGTTTTTTGCTAGCTCATACAAGAATAATTCACGTATACACATACACACATATACGTGTATAGATATATATATATATTATATATATATAATGATTATATACTATTCCGACTATATATACAGATACCCCTTATAATACCGTATTTTATATTTTATCCAGTTTACTTATTGAATTTTTTTCCTTTCTGGTACGGTTTTGTTTTATGTTCAAGTAACTCACAGTCATGAAATGGGAAGAGAAATCACTTAATATTTTTGCGTTTATCTTTGAAATTTATATCTGCGCTTCCTTTATATATAGAAGAGAGAGAGAGAGAAAGTCGGATTCGATTGAATTTGCACCTAATGCTCTAATACGCCAAAATTTATTTTTTTAGCGGTCAAACATAATACATTCCACGTAATTATAGTTATATATTTCTTTGCCTGCCTGATTGTCTTTCTATCTGGCTACCTATTTGCTTGTAGATCTGCCGTCTGTATATCTATCTATATTTATGATGTGTATATATATATATATATATAGATATATATATATATATATATATATACACACACACACACACACACACACACACATATATATATATATATATATATATATATATATATATATATGTATATGCGTATGCTATGCTCTTTCACAAAAGAACAATTAATCGGTAATTATAGATAAATAGCTGCAATACGTTACAATGGCAAAGCTGCAATAAAACTTTAATGATACTTTTAATTAGGTTTAATATCTTTTTAAGTGCATTATGGCGTTAAGATAAAGGGCTCCATTACAGCTGGCGTTTGTGTGTATGTATGTGTGTGTGTGTGTGTGTGTGTGTGTACGTGCGCGCGCTTCCGCATAAAAGCTTCGGCCGTTTCGAAATAAATGCTTCCGTTACGGACGCTCGGCTACAATTATTGCTCGTAATCAATAAGCATCATCATCATGATATCGTCATCACCATCATATCATCATTGCTGCTACTCGTCATCAAACCTCATCGTATTCTCATGCGTGCCATCATGGGAGTGGGCGGGGGGCGGGGGGTGGGGGAAACGGTTCGAGGAGGGAGTCATGTGTCAGGAGGATACCTGGGAGAGGGGGCGGGAGGTGGCGGGTACGGGAATGGGCTAGGGGAATTATCAAGGGAATGCAGATGGATACTGGGACTTGGCGAGGGGGTGACGGTGACCCCGTATGTGCCATCAGGAGGTGGGGGATTGTATAGTATATGCTATTAGTGAGAGAGGGGGGAGGGTAGGTATGGAGATGAGTTGGGGATGGGGGTAGGGGAATTATTAGGGATTAGAGATGGACCGGGAGGGTATGGAAAATGGGGGTGGGGTGGGGGGAGGCTAGTAGGACAGTGATGAGTTGATAAGGTTTAATTAACTCCCTTACTACACCTGCGGTGCTGCTGATTCATGAATACGTTATATGGAAATGAGTCTTGTCTCTTCTCCTCTTTGTTCTGTGTTTTGTGTTTTTTTATTTTTTATTTTTACTTAAGTTGCTTTGTCTGTGAATTAATCGGTGGTGCTTCTTAACATGTTACTTGGTTTATCCACTTGGTTTTATATATATATAATATATATATATATATATATTATATATATATATATATTGTGTATTTGTGTGCGTATAATTCCCAACATAAACCGCCGTTAAAAAGTTTTTTTTTTCGCACAGGTAATTAGTTCTCTCTCTCTCTCTCTCTCAGTACGCTAAAGTGTGAAATTTATATAACTTGCTTTCTTTCTCGCTCAGTTACCTCTCTGAGTCTCTTAGCTAATTAGGATCTCTCCGTATCTCAGGTAATTAGTGTCTTTGTATGGATGTGTCGTGTAAAGCGCTTGAAATTTGTCCATTTATAATTCATAATTTTCCTCCAAACAATGCCGGGACAAACATCACAACCAGAGATCGATCTTTTATGTCATTTCATTCTTTCCCCCAAAAGCGTGCATTCCCAGCGTAATTTTCCGACCGGTTAATGTCATCAAAGGTTGAAAGCATGGGGACCATCTCCCGGAGGCCAACTCGCATAATCACATAACCGTTTGAAGCACCCACAGCCTAGCCTACCCGGGCCCTTTTTTTTTCCCCGTCGGCAAAAGGAAATCGAGTTGGATTGCTCTTAAGAGGCTTTGTTTGGGAAGGCCGTTTCCCTGCTCTTAGTCACATGAATCCTTTCTGACGAGGACGATTTTATAATAAGGCTGTTGAATGACAACAAAGCCCTCTAAACAGTGGACGAATTTTTAGTTCCCCTCGATGTGCTGATGAGGCCGAGGGAAGCTGCTGATTGGCGGGTTCGTATCCGGTTCTCGACGCTAATTGGCTGCCATCTCGCGCCTACCTGCCTATTTGAAGTTTCCAGTTCTCGCCATTTTTTTTTTTCCCCCGCGCGGAAGTGTGATCACCCTAGCGTCGCTGGGCCGAGCCAAAAATGCGAAGCCAGAGGTGTATTTTTGCCTTCAAGGTCGAGATGGGAACACACACGCGTGGAGGATGGATGATGCAGCGCCGTCAGATCGGCGAAGCAGCAGCAGCGCCAAATCCCCTTCATCATTCCGCCCAAGGCAACTACACCTAAAGCTTTTTCGGAGAGAAGGAATGGGTAGGGGTGGGGGGTAGGGGCAGAGAAACCCAGGCGAAGGTGGGAGTGGTGGTGGTGGTGGTGGGGTTAAGCCATAGGGATGGTTTAAATTGGATCAGTTAATTGAGTCATCAAATCCACCACCATCGCCATCATTTGGTATTGTATAACCAACCTCCAGTGGAACTGGGGAAAACAGCATCACACGCTCCAGCTAATCATCATTCCTCGTCGTCGGCACCGGCGCCTGCGCACTCCGCCTTTCTTCATTAGCCCTGGCCACGGGATCAAATTATGCTCTGGGTAGTTTTTCATTGCCTTCCCATTGGTCCTGGGATTATTTTCTGTTCGGGAAAACTTTCATTACCAACTTTATTTTTCCCCCCACTTCATTTCCTTGTTAACATTGAGGATTTATAGTTTTGCGACAATTTCTGGAACCATAATATTTCATGACTTATTCATATATCACAAATATATGAAATAATTGAAATAAGACAAAAAAATATTTTATGACATTTTGGATGTTTGTTATTTATTTTTTTTAGATTTAATTAACTCACTTTACAGATATTCTTATACACTTTGTTTTGTTTTTAATAGCTGTTTCAGTAATCAACCGCTTAAAGGGTAGTTTTAAAGGCAAAAATGTGAAATGCATTATTAGTTCCATATGATTTTATCATGTGTTTATAACAGGAAGTGTTATAGGTACCTTTGGTATATAAGGGAGTTTTTTTTTTTTTAGCAAAGCACTTAAAAATATGGGTGACCGGTCATATATACCATATGTATTTATGAAGACGCTCTTATTATAATCGCTATTACACGCTAAGTATTAATACTCTGTACTGTGATGCTTTAGACCTTTCACAGTTTCACAATGGTAATTTTTTGTGCAATTTCAAACAAAGCGGTGGATTCATGTAGTATTTCTATTTATTATATGTATTTCAGTTGTATTCCACATAGGAAAATGAAAATGGTTTATCTCAGAAAATTCCCAACAGTTTCGTCTTTCATTGGACCTCTTCTTGGAGCGTTTATTAAGGAGATGCTCCAAGAAGAGGTCCATTGGAGGACGAAATTGTTGGGCATTTTCTGAGATAAACCATTTTCATTTTACCATGTGGAATACAGCTGAATTACCATATCTTAGTGCCTAAGAAGATTACCAGTATTATTCTATTTGAATACTATAACATATACACACCTGTCCATTGATTGTACCACCTTATAGTACTCTCGGCTTCAAAGTAGGCGTTAGGTTGCTTGAATTAAAAAGCAATATTGAAAACATTGACACTCTCCATGAGAATTTCCGCTTCCGGTCTTCGTATGCTCTCTTCACGCTCGGTGCAATGCCGGAAGACTTAATCATGTATCTTCTGAATTCTGGAAAGAAGGTGTTTGACACATCATCAGTTGTAATAATCTTAATCCATCTGAGGGGGAGCATCTGGCATTTCAACATCTATTGTTATGATTATGAAAGACGTGTGTCTGCACACGCACTCATTCACAAACTCACACACACACACACACACACACACACACACACACATATATAATATATATATATATATATATATATATATATATATATATATGTGTGTGTGTAGTGCGCGCTTGTATATGTATGCATGTATATTAATTCATTCTTTTAAGCAAATACTCGCGTTACCGAATAACACCCCTCTGACAATGAACAACCTCACGTGAATTCAAGCTCTCACTATCGTGTAAGAATAGTTATAATAGTTACTGCATAGATGTTAATTAAATAAAACCTAAAGTAGACTTTGAGTGAATGAAGAGACAGTCTGTTGTCAAAACTTTTAATACATTTTGTTTCAATCACCGTCTTATTCTCACAAGAATGAATAGGAAAATTTATTAGTTAATTTCCCTTTAGATCTGTAACGCCATATTATTTCTGGAATGGGTGATTTAGCCTAGTGTTCTCTAGATTAAGAAGAAGAAGAGATGTGTGATGTACAAGTAGAAATAGCGATTAGGAGAAGGCGGAGACGAAAGAGGAAGAGGAGTAGAATTGAAGAACAGGACAATCGCATCTGTCACCCGCGGCGCATCCTACGATCCATATTATTAAGGTTGTATGTTATAGCCCCCGACGTCACGGTTGTGATCTCCTGCAATTCGTAAGCATTAACATCAAGGCAACGGCTTCATCCGTTTTGGAATTATCGTCGTCATTCTCTCATCAGGCCCATTACTCTGTATTGCTTCATGTCGTTTGTGTCATCGTTGATAATGCAGGAGTGTAAAGACGGGAATTAGGGCTGAGTTTACGAAGTGAATCTTTTATTTGAGTGGAGATTTGTAAAAGTAAAAACGCGCTGAAGACATGAGTGACGAATTCACATAAAAGCCCTTTGCGTTTCACGGCGTTGCAGAATATGATGACGATGAAATATTTTATTTAGGATAATACCATATAATTATATATATGTGTGTGCGTAAATTATCAGTTGATATACATAGTATGTTAGATCTAGCTGCAGCCAGAAGTATATATCCACACTACAGTAAAATTGGTCATAAAAAGGTCGCCAACTTATTGCATCTGTATCACGAATATGTTGAAAAATAAATTAAGTTGAAAACAACTCAACGACGTTAAGTTGAGGACGAATCTGGCAAATGATGTCTAGGACTTCCAATAGGACATTAACTTGTATAAAACATGTTTGTGATGTGTGTGCGATAAGTTGCTGACATATGTTTACAAGATGTTTAACTGTGTATAGGCGCACTCTACCCTTTAACCTTTTCTGTTCCTCAAGATACTTTGTTGGTTTCAAGATTCTTGCTGAATTTATTCGAAGACGAATATTTATAAGAATAAATCCCTCCGCATAGGTCAAACCAAGGCGCTGGACGGTAGCCCTAAAATTCCAGGGAACCTGGGTCGTAAGAAATTTTAAGATGTCTTGTAGTCCGTCTTATGAAAGGAACCTAAACATTTAATATTCTAAGTTCTGGCCCCACTTGTGTTCCAGCACTTCTGACTGGAACCATTGTCTTTAATAGGGGTTTCCTGTCACTCTGGAAGATTAGCATCCTGTAGAAATTCTTTTCCTTTGGGAGGGTTCTCAAGTTAGGCCTTTTTGTCGTGCTGTTTTTTTGTATATTATTATTATTATTGTTACTATTCTTGTTATCATTATCATTGTAGTTTTTCCAGTTTGGAGCCCATCGTGTTTTCCGTTAATATTGTTATCAGTATTAGTGGTAGTAGGTATCGAGCGGTTTCAGCTGTCACATTTAGACACCGTCGTGTTTGTTTTTATTATTATTATTATTATTATTATTATTATTATTATTATTAGTAGTAGTAGTAGTAGTAGTTAGTAGTATTAGTAGTAGAGCCCATCGTGTTTTCCGTTAATATTGTTATCGGTATTAGTGGTAGTAGGTATCGAGATGTTTCAGCTGTCACACTTTAGACACCATCGTGTATGTTATTATCATTATTATTATTATTATTACTACTGCTGTTGAATAATAGAACTGCTGCTTACAATGGGTATTCTCAAAGGAAATACGGTGCCGGAGCGCTTACGGTTGTGTTAAGAGACTGAACAGACTTTAAAAAGTCTTAGCTCCCGGTGGAATTTTGCGATCAGTATACCCGAGATTAATCTGGTATGTCATTTATTTATTCATAATATATCTTGTCTTTGGCGACCTGAGGCGAAGAGGTTCAGGTAGAAATGAAGACAGAAACTTGATTATTTTACGAGTTTCCTTGCTTGGCTGTAAATATATATATATTATCTATATATATATATTGATTATATATATAGATATAATATATATATATTAAATATATATATATAATATAATATATATATGTGTGTGTGTGTGTGTGTGCCAATGAAAATTAAATGAAAGATTGGCAAAGAACAATAGAACCTAACCTCAAAATAAAATATAAAAAAAATCAGTTTATAAGTCGCGTAGAAAACAGGGTGAAGAGAACACCACCGTAAGTTGATGTCTGCAGTTACCTTCTCTCTTAAAGTATATTTTCTCAAGCTTGTTATATATATATATATATATATATATATATATATATATATATATATATATATATATATATATATATATTATACACATACTTTTTCCATGTGTCTTCTATATACGCATCTATCTTATGCGTTCATTAGTCCTTATTGTTTATCAGCAACAACAAACTTGAAATAGAGACAGGAATGATCTTGATCTTTAAACAGGTTTTCTATTGTTGGTTTCTTAATTTACTATTGAAATGACATAAAGTAGTCATTACTGGATCCCTCAATGCTTTTATCGTCTGCAAAGAATGATAATTCATGATAGTTATGATCGCCGTAAGTGACGGCCTTTTGTACTTGCGGAGTTCTGCCTGTGCAGGCAAAAGTGAACGTCAGTGGGTGCAGTTTTGCCGGCATAGGCTGACTGTGCAGGCATAACTGCGCAGGTATAACTGAGCGTTAGTGGCGGCCTTAAACGATCATTTTCATTCATGCATCTAATAAATGTAGCCGACTAGTTCGAAGCCATAATAAGTGATCAGTGGGAGACCTACTCGGATTCCTTCAAGATCTAACAAAGGGACTTACTTGCTCTTTCCTTGTGTACTGAAGGTCGACCTTTGTCATTATGCTTTCCAAAGAAACCCGTCACACTCCAAAACGGTTTGTTAACTTCAGTAGTCAGGCACTAAACTCCCTGATTTAACCACTAATGATTAAGTGTTCCGGTCTCTAAGTCTTGCTGAGGGAATATGGATTTTAGTAAATAACTCCTCAGATTCACATGCAGTTAACTTCAGATTAATGCTGCAGGAGATTCTAAGTCTTGGTAAGGGAATATGGGTCTCAGTAGATAACTCCTTAGGTTCAGCTGTTCAAGGATGGGAGAAATCATTCACTTAACTTCAGATTAATGCTGCAGAAGGACTAAATGACTGTTGTTTTGCCTGCAAACCTGGTAAGGGTAACAATGTGTGATCTCACAGCTGGCTTGCAAGCCCCGTCATGGAAGTAGCAGCATAGAGCTGAGTATAACGAACGCGATGCATCAAAGACTGAAGGACTTTTGAATTCTGTTTGTCCGTCATACCGTACTATATTGCAATATTAGCAAATTACTTGCAACACGTTATGCTTCAAATGGCGTGTGATATGCGGTTAAAGAAGCTAATAACAGATAAAACTGAGTATCAGTTAAACGTACAATAAGGCAGCCGGTCTGTTCTCTTGTTTTGAACGTCGAATTATTCTTATTTCAGGTACAGTTCCCCACAGAAACCCATCTTAATTAAATAGGGTTTTAATAATAGGAATGCCAGCAATTGAACAGATAAGTAAAACACATTGAAACTAAAGCAATGGGTATGAAAGCAGATTACTAATCATTTAAAATGAATAGGGAATTTATGCGATAGATGTGACAATTTTCAAGGAAATGAAATATGTTGGAGACAATACAGTATACATGAGAATGGATAAATAGCCAGAATAGATAAATAGCCAGATAATATAAATAATCCGGTTTCCTTCCTGAACCGTTGAGCAGCGACAGAGATCCGTCTGAGCGATGTGTGAAACCGTTTCGGGTGTTTTGGAGAAGCCAAGAAAAGGGAGCAGAAGACAGAGGCGAACGAGCTCAGTAGCCAAATATTACAATTTCGAGAGCGCGATTCTGATTTCATTTCCGTCGAGTGGCGCGGCGTGGTTCCCATTTTCATAAGCGATTCGAATCGTAAATTTGTGTGCAGAGAAAACTGGGTTTAAATGGGTTTTTTATTTTTCTTTCTTTCTTTCTTTCTTTTTTGTAAGGGGGAGAGCTATGTTTTAAGCCTAATTTTCCTTTTTTGTGTTTTTTGTATTTGTTTCTAAATTGGAAATTTTAATATCTCACTCAAAAGGTTAATAAGCTTAAAGAATTAATATGGAGGTTTACCTAATTTTTGCCTGTGTACCTTTTGTTTTTATTTTGTACATAAGTTTTTTGCTCCCGCTTATGTCGGTGTTCATTTATACATACATACATACATACATACATACATACATACATACATACATACATATATACATACATATATATATATGTATGTATGTATATATTTATATATTTTATATTTTTATATATATATATATTATATATATAAGATATATATATATATATATATATATATACATACATACAGATGCTATAGTAAGAATAAAGGTGGCATTAACTGTTTACATTCTATATCACGCTTTTAATTTTGATAGAATCATATATATACATATATATAATTTGTGTGTATAAAACACTACACATCAACTACACGATAAGTAGTATTTCTCCTTCACATACACGCCGTGTGTCCATAGGCACTAAATGAACGTACGCACTCACACACTCGCATACATCCATGCGAAAAACTCGTTTGCAAGCGTGAAAAGGCCAAAGGAATTTAAATATAAGAGATAAAAGACACAGAAAAAAATTAGAACAGGTTTATGAAAAGGGGAAGACCCTTAACCACCCCTTTCCTTTCTTTCGCTTTCAAACCCCCCCCTATCCCCCCCTCTTTCACCCCCTATCTCATTCGGTCACCCCACCTCTCGTCTGACCCCCTCAATGCCTGCCTTCTCTCTCTCTCTCTCTCTCTCTCTCTCTCTCTCTCTCTCTGCTATCATCGCTACCCTTCTCATTCCCTCTTACCTCCCCCCTCACTCTTACTTCCCCCCTCCCCCCTCCCCTCCCCCTCCCCCCCCACCCCCCTCCCCTCCCCCCTTCCCCCTCCCCCCTCCCCAGCCCCATCTACTACAGCACAGTTATTTCCCCGACGTGGCTGTCATAAGCGTCCACCTGGTGTTGCCTCAGAGAACTCTGGACACCTTGTTAAGGTTCTGATATATATCCTATAGTCATTTCCAAATTTACAATTTCTAAAGTAAGCAAATATATGAATACTTACAGACGAATATTTAGTAGATACATGTCACATAGACACTAATGCATCTAACAGCTGTGAGTATTCGGGGATGTTATTCAGTAAGTTAACATATGGTTTTGCGTCCTTTATACGAATCTAAATAGTTATTACAAATAAGCTTTCATTATTTAGGACATCAGTAAAAGCTCAGTATGAAATATATCTGTTGTGTACACTTTGCTTCAATTTTCGTAGCCCAGTTTTGGAACTTTTGTTTTCAAAATACTTGAAAAGTAGCTAGAAATTAGTGGATGTGTTTCAGTGTGAATCACGGATCTTTGCAAGTTTTTTTAAACAGATATGTATAAAATGAAAACATTAAATCTTGGGATGTTAATTCCTTTTGACGGATGAGCTACAAATCCTGATGAACTTGTGAATACTTTCATCCGCTACAGTATTATCAAATGCCGTCAGTTTATAACGTGAACTTCGAAAGTCTTTCTGAAGAACAGAAAATATTCCTTTTCTTTTCCAAAAGCGATTAGTTTCGATTCTCAGACACGAGAGAGAGAGAGAGAGAGAGAGAGAGAGAGAGAGAGAGAGAGAGAGGAATCCATCCAGCATATAATATGTTTCACAACCGAGCACTTTTAGAAGCCCCGGAGGGGAAAAAAAGAATAGGCCTAAGCTTCACTCCTTCTTAAACATTTTCCACATTTTCCCCTGGGTCCTCCGATTCTGGAGTATTCCAGGAGAGCTCTTGAAGTAGGCCGGGCCGCGGACTTTCGTGATCTCGCGCCGAAATGAAGCGATAGCCAAATTGAAGAGGACTCCGTTGTTATTACAATTATTTCCATTAGCTCGTTCACGGCCGTGTGTCACTTACTTTCACGAGGGTTTTGTCGCTATTCAGAATGATAATTGGAATAAAAGAGTCCGGAGGTAATCAGGCTGCGTGAGCAGCCTTGTAGCTGCTAATAAGCTGATCAATATAAAAACGCGGTTGGAGATACTAACGAATCAAATGTGTTTATTCGTGTATCTTTCTTAATCACTACAAACCTAAACAGTTCCTCGTTGGACGAATGGATATCGCGCTCGGCTACGAATCCGGTGGTTGAAGTTCGATTCTCGGTTCGGCCAACGGGGGATCAGAGGAATTTATTTCTGGTGATAGAAATTCATTTCTCGATATAATGTGATTCGGATCCCACAAAAAGCTGTAGGTCCCGTTGCTAGATAACCAATTGGTTCCTAGCCACGTAAAAATATCTAATCCTTCGGGCCAGCCCTGGGAGAGCTGTTAATCAGCTCAATGGTCTAGTAAAACTAAGATATACTTAACTTACAAACGTACACAACTTCCATCCTGAATATAATTAGTTAATTGATCATCTAGTTTTCCCTATAGGCTGCTGTAAAGTCCACGAAATCGCACAGGCACCGGCGTGCTTGCGAGCGCTCACGCTCTCATGTCCTGTCGGAGAGAATGGCCGCACCCCCCAAACACCTCCACCCCAGCTTCGTAGCGCCCCAGAGATCAGACCCTACGCCTCTGAGGGGGTCATTACGTCACGGGCGATGGGTAGTTTGCGTGCAGATCTGGCGTCAGTTTGTCGGGGGGAAGGGGTGGGGGGGGGGGTAGTTGGTTAGTAGGTAGACGGTGGAGGACTAATTTTGGGGGGATAGGGTTGGGTAGGGGGAGGGGACGAGAGAATGAAATTCGGCCGTTGGTTTCAAGGGGAAAAACGAGGGGCCGAAGAGGGAGGATCGAGAGAGAGAGAGAGAGAGAGAGAGAGAGAGCAACATTTATTATTTTTTCCATTTCCGAGGGAAAATTAGTCTAGAGAGGAGAACAAATGAGGCCTTGAATGCGAGTGTGGAAGTGGATAGGGATGACGGTGAGGGGCGAGAGAAGATGAAGATAGACCAAACCTAAACAGACATCAGGCCAAACATCATTATTATGTGACAGTGTTGCCAGACTCGTATTACGGGGGAAAACGCGTCTCTCTCTCTCTCTCTCTCTCTCTCTCTCTCTCTCTCTCTCCGATGTTCCCTGCCATGTTGATTACCAGTAGGTGAAATGACAAATTCAGGATAACATTAGTTTGATCACTGCTGCTTTGATAAACATTATGGTAGTCATATATTTAGGAAACATTATGGTTGTCAATATTTAGGGAAATATAGTTATCTTGATACTTTGAATATTGTTTATGTGATTGATATATTTTTATTGTTAATTTTTTTTTTCTTTTTTACTCATATCCAGTACAAGGTATATTTAATGTAAGTTTGCTTAGCAGCTTAGCACTATTTTGACATCTTACGAATGAACGTGTAGTTAGACCGAATGAAAGTAATAATACTTATAAATATTATCTAGTTTAATTATAGGATTTTTTAATCAGTCACTCATAACTAACACGATACTGAGTTTACTTATAAAATTTCCAACGATAATTGCCAACAAAATCGTTTAATAAACTTAGTTCGAATTCCTGAAAAATGGTGTCCTGATCACTCACTCAAATACAGCGAATTTCCTGAGTTTACAATTATTGCAAATTGACTTATTTCTGTTACTCTCTGTTTTGGTCGATTTCAATGTCCATTTTGGCCGTTACTGTATTATCTCTGACTGAGATGGTAAATCCTAACTTTGGATAGTACGCTTCTTCAGTTTTCTCTCCTTTAACACTACTGTTCTCAAGTTTTTAGGGGCAAACTCTACTATCCTCATAAGTTATGAGCCTCTAAAAGTGACTTGAAAGGGTAGCAGTAATTTTTTTTATTTTTTTGTTTTTTGTACACTTTGGTAATCGAAAGGTGGCTTTCCAATGACTATCCAAAATCATTCTGTATATGAAAGGTAGCTTCTATTGTGACTCAGATAAATAGCCCAAATGATTTTGTAGCTTATATTGAAAATACCACTCTTGAAACCCATCTAAAAATGATCTCTCAAATGAATAGCAATAGCTTATTGAACCAAGCCTCTGCTCTCTGCTCCCTGTCCCCCCACAACCGCTCCCCCGGCGCATCGTTAAAACACCAATACTTTTAACCACAGCAATCGACCTTCCGTTTGAAATTCCATCAGACACCTTTTTATGTTTCCATCAAAAGCCCCCTTGGTGTGGTTAATAGAGACAAGAATAACGAATAAAACCATTACCGAATCGAAACGGGCACCGCAATGACTCTTAATGAACGTGTTTTGTCATCGGGGGGAAACTGCCGAAATTGGGAAGTATCCCGGGAGCTGCATAATGGTAACCATTACCTAACGACTCTCTTTGATGATCACGTCTAATTACCTGTGGAAAGATCAACCACCAAATTGGAGATTAACAGGTGGGCTTTCGCTTATCAGAGAGGCGGGGAGGGGAGGGGGTGCGGTTGACACATGATGTGACCTGTCTGTCACCTGGTCTTTGGGAAGAGGGAGGGGGGGGGGATAGGGACGTCGTGATGTGACACCTCTCTCTCTCTCTCTCTCTCTCTCCTCTCTCTCTCTCTCTCTCTCTCTCTCTCACCTGTATATTGATCATGTGAGGAAACACTATACTGTTCTCTTTAAAAGCGATGAATTTCACTCGCGGGTAATGTCACGGAGCCAGTGGTCATCAGTAACGGCTTAACGGACACTTTGTGCATGTGGGTGTTTTATTTTTGAAACCGAGTGAAGGAACGTTAGCTTACCCCTTTATGGGTTACATTTTTAGACGCACTTTTACATAAGTCCTTCCATTTGCTTGCGGTTTCGTATCAGGGGAGGGTTTTAATGTTTTTGTCATGCATTTATAAATAAATAAATAAATTTCATTACATATTAGAGCCACGAGAACTAATGTTTGCAAGGTAGCCGTAGAATCCATGCATAAAATTAGAAATAATAAATAATTTCATTGCTATTAGAGCCACGAGAACTAATGTTTGCAAGGTAGTCGTAGAATCCATGCTAAAATTAGAAATATATTATTACTACAATAATATATATACAATATAATTATATATATATATATCATATATATATAATATATATAATATATATATACAATGTTTATATATATAGATAGATATAGAATATATATTGAGAGAGAGAGAGAGAGAGAGACGATGCGAGACAGAAAGAAAGGAGAATATGTTGTTGCCTAGTTCATCTTATCGCAATAATGTTGAACTGACTAAGTTTTTTCTTTCTTCTTGTGTGTTTATTCTTATCAGTTAATTAGTCTTCGCATTGATATGCGAGTATTAATGTATATGTATACATACTTACGCATACACACACACATATATTACATATATATGCAATATATCTATATATGTACGTTTTAGGGGCACAGCGTTTCTCTTAAGCAATTCTCATTGAATACCCTTAACCGTGTGATGTTTACCATTTTGAAGCAGTACTTTCCTTAAGGAAAAGTCGAACAATGTTGCTATTTACTTCAGAATTTTTTTCTTAAGGATAAGAGATGCAAAAGAGACGCAGAAATAAAAAAAAAAGCGTTGTCTTCAATGTGCGTCGGCAATCAGCGAGTTTTTTTTACTTTACTTGACATAAAGATAGATTTAATGTACCAATTAGAGCCACGGGACATGATGTTCGACAGCTATTCATGACATAGTGAGTGTGAGGGTGTCTGAAGCTGACAGCTTTACCCGATGCATGGTTAGAGGTTGCCTTCTACAGTCACCCCATATATATATATATATATATTATATATATATATATATATATATATATATATATATATATCACCCCACACATATATCACACACACATATATATATATATATATATATATATATATATATATATATATATATACCCCACACACACATACATATATATATATATATATATATATATATATATATATATATATATATATATATATATATGTGTGTGTGTGTGTGTGTGTGTGTGTGTGTGTGTGTGTGTGTGTGTGTGAATAAATACATACATATAATGGTAAAGTAAAGGGGCATTTGGTAAGCCTGTCGTATATCGAGAAATCGTTTTTAGCCGTGGCGGAAAAAAATCCGGTTTCTTTTATTATCTGTATTTATTACCGAGTCGTTTTATTTTTTAGATCCAGTTCAGAAATCATCCAAGTGATTTATGATTTCTATGGTCATCATCAGACGAAAACTGAGTTCACATACAAATTTCGCGTCGAAACCCATCCATCGATAAGTTGTGGTTCGTGCAAAGATCTCCAGACGTTGACCTGGATATTTGTTTATTTTCCTTTTTTTTTGGCCAATTTTAGAAGCGGAAGGCACGATTCTGGTCAGGTCATTATGTTATTAGAAGATCATTATATCTCCTAAGGGGTTGCAGTTGAAACTGAATAAAACACATAGGAAACGTCTTGGAGTTTGATCATTGAATCTACTATATACGGTAATATTAAGTTTATGTATTAGTGGTGTTGGTAATAAGTAAATAAGAAACAATTAAATATTTTTATATATATATATATATATATATATCATATATATATATATATTTATTGTGTGAAAGTACCTTCTTCATAATCTGCCCTAATATCCTTGTCTTTTATAAATAAATTAATTATCATATCAAAAGTAATGGCAATTAAGGCGTTTTATGTACACATGGCGTTTATATAAGTGACTGAAACAGCCGACGTATCCCATCTGTTTTGTTCAGAGTTTGTACAGCGGTATGTAC
Source organism: Macrobrachium nipponense (assembly GCF_015104395.2). Classification (NCBI taxonomy): domain Eukaryota; kingdom Metazoa; phylum Arthropoda; class Malacostraca; order Decapoda; family Palaemonidae; genus Macrobrachium; species Macrobrachium nipponense. The sequence goes on from NC_087205.1 coordinate 86,693,809, forward strand.
GTATATAGCTTTAATGTTAAATTACCCGGAAAGCTACATTGCGGTCCAACAACCACACATATTTCATTTTTTTCTTTCTCTCTCTCTCTCTTGCTTTCTTTCATTCTATCTTTCTCTCTTATGTGATACGTTCGGTCAGCTGAACCTCCGCCCTTTCTTTCCCTGGCAGCGTTCATATTCTTTCAACTGTAGAAATCGACAGTTTTCGTAGGATTATTCTCTCCACTGCCAAGCTTTGGAATTATATACCTGCTTCTTTCTTCCTGGATAATGATTGATTAGGCCCGATGAGCCCGGCTAGCACGGATAAGCACTTAAAGGGAATAAGAGGTCCCGTGTGACCTTCTGCGCTTGTTCCAACGAACTAAGACCTCAGCTTTTAAGAAGCAGGTCATTCGCTTTTTCCTTTGACCTGTTTTCTTCTGTCATGTGCTAGAAAAGGACTTTAGGTTGCCCCCCTCCCCACCCCTTAGCCTCTTCTCTTGATAATACAATCTTGTCGACATGCATTGACGATGTTAGAGTCCCGGTTTTGTAAAATTAGGCAAAATTTAAAAGTTTATATGGGGTAAGAGTTGTTCTGGCTGGTCGTCAGTCATAAAAAACTAAAGAAAAGCGGAGGCAACCTATAATGTCCTTTTCTAACACAGGACAAGACAACAGCTCAAAGGAAAAATAAAGTTTGGCATACGAAAAAGCGATTGACCTGCCTCTTGAAAGAAGAAAAGGTCTTAGTTGGTTGGTACAGGCGCAGAAGGTCACACGGGACCTCTTATTCCCTTTACTACTGATCCGTGGTAGCCGGTTTCATCTGAGTTAATCAATCATCAGCGCCCCCCCCACCCCACCCACCGTAAAAAAGAAGAAGAAGAAGAAGAAGAAGGAGAAGGAGAGAGAGAGCAGGAGTATAATTCCAAAATTTGGTAGTGGAGAGACTAATCTTACGGAAACTGTCGATTTCTACGACCGAATAAATATTAACGCTACATTGGAAAAGTCTGAAGTTCAGTTATCTGCGCTCTTGTTTTGTTCGAAGAAATACAAGTCCTGCATCGCTTAACTTTTCGTTTCAGTTGTCTTTATCCGCTTACAAAAATGTTGCCCGCATATCTGTTCGGTTTAAAGCACCCTATTATAAATGCAATCAGCGCTATTATAAATGCAATCATCCCATACTGTTACATATATGCACAACAATAAACCTACAATTATGTTGGGGGAACCATGACTATGCTCTCCCATATTTAAACTGTTTATTATAATAGAATGTTATCATTATTTCCCCTCTTTTATTTGGTATGCTTTGTAAAAACCACTGTCAGTTTTCTGCCACAATGGTAATTAAACGTTGTGAAATAATCACTGATGGATAATACAGATTAAGGAAAAGTGGTTTGATTCATTTTTTATGGTGCGAGCCAGTAACGGTATGGAAAGGTTCTTTGCAGCGTACCTTCGGCCCCTAGCTTCAACCCTTTTCGTTCCCTTTACTGTGCCTCCTTTCATATTCTCTTTTTTCATCTTACTTTCCACCCTCTTCTAATACTTGATCATAGTGCAACGTTGCGAGGTTTTCCTCCTGTTACACCTTTCGAACCTTTTACTGTCCATTTCCATTTCAGCGTTGAATGACCTCATAGGTCCCAGTGCTTGGCCTCTGGCCTAAATTCTATATTCAACTCAACTCAAATTAGCCCGTTACCTGTGAATCTCAGTTAGCTAGTACGAATTTCACCATTTTACAAAACTGGTCCATTATGGACTCGGCTGCTGTATTTTGTATATTCAGCATTTGTTTTTTTAATAAATCACAAAGTGCATCCTTGGCCCGGGATAGGAAAGAAACAAATTCTTTCCTTGATTGGTCAGAACCTGCGATGCGTTAGGGCTATTGAAGTCTTCATATGAAGACATAAAAAGCGATCAATTTATTACCTGGCCATTTTGGATCTCTTCTTCGAGCTGCTGTCGGTTACTTTATGTGAATCAGAATTGATTGCTTGTTACATTTTTCCCCTTTATGAGGTACCTTACTTCAACGGGAAAATAACCGAAATTCTTGAAATTCCTTTGCGAGTCACTTCTATAAAAAATAAAGAATGTGGACCCCGTCTCTTTCTCATCCTTTTGAGTCTTAGGTGGCATTTCCTATTTACTGGGGAAATTTTTTCGACTACAGTAATTAATCAACTGATTTCATTAAGATGATTTAGTATTCCTATTATAACAACAAAGGAATTAGTTTACTGTTGTTATGCTTTGAGAGGCGTTGAATTAAAATAACAATTATGGAAGCAATTTTCGTCAAGTTCTTTAATTTCACTGCTTAGAGGGGGGCGGGTGGAGAAAATTGTGGATAACAGTTTAAAAAAAATCATATTTAAAGGTTTCATAAGAACGTAACTTAGAAGATAGGCCGCACTGCTGTTGAAAAAAAAAGTTAGTAATAATAGAAACTAAGAAGGTCCAAGAGTTTGCCGATAAAGTTATATAAACTGAACTTCACGATTTCGACATGAAGTCAGGTAAACGAGTAATCGACTAAATCCTGTTTAAGGCCGATTACAGAGTGTGGAATGAGAATCATAGTTTCGATTGCCTTTGTACGTTTAGCCTACGGTATGCTTCATAGTCAGACCCTCGATATTCAAAGCTACAAACATTTTTGGACAGATAAACAGTTAGATACGAAAGAGGAATAAATGAAACGTTAGCAGTAACACACTTTGTATCTTAACCTCCACTTACTTCTTCCTAATGAACACCTTAATATTCTTTGGACGCTTGAATTTCAAGTCAGTGGCTCTTGTGGGTGTTTGTTTCCATATGAATAGGTTTCATCTTCTTAATAATGATAATAATAATAATAACAGTAGTGCCTCCAGTGGCGTGGTCAGTTCGGGCTTGGCCTGCCACCTCGGTGGCCACGAGTTCGATTCTCGGGCATTCCATTGAGGGGTTAGAGATGTGTATTTCTGGTGATAGAAGTTCCCTCTCGACGTGGTTCGGAAGTCTCGTAAAGCCGTTGGTCCCGTTGCTGAATAACCACTGGTTCCATGCAATGTAGAAACACCATACAAACAAACATTAATAATAATGATTTAATAATAATAATGATCCTACGATCAGTAATTCCATTGTAGTAATCAAGGTAAATATTTTACCCGCTTCACTTGTGTTATTTGAAAATAACGGTTCATAATAAATAAAGTTCACTCCCCATGAGAGTTAGAACATTTTTTTTAGAACCATTGAGTAACAGATTTCTAAACGACGGTTTTCATAGTTTTCGGGAGGATTATTTAGATTCCTTGCATTATTTCCTGCTTACCTAAACACATATAAACACATATGTGCGCGAAACTTTCATGTATATACATGTATATATATATATATGTATATATATATATATATATATATATATATATATACATACATACTACATACATACATACATACATACATATATACATTTATATATATATCTATTATATGTATGTATGTATGTATGTATGTATGTATGTATGTATGTATGTATGTATGTGTATATAACCCTTGTGAGCATTAACTTTTTCCTGCTAATTTCCCATCAATCACTAGAGTGAAAAGGTGAATTGCCTTCTGGATCTCACCCACCTGCTGTGCTCTTCAGCTTATGTACCCTTTTGCCCTCTGCCCCTCCTACCCCCCACGATATACTTTTGTCACCTTTCCTCTCCCTTTTTCCCATCCTTTACCTACTACAGTCCCTTCGCATTAAAGGGGGACACAGCGCCCCTAGTTTCTCGGCAAGAGAGGAATAGGATACTGTCGGGACGCGAGACGTTGCAAGCAGTTTCTTGCTACTTAGTCGAACCCTCTTTCCGCCCATCGGCGACGTCTTTCGTCTCGGTATTATTGTATTCATTCCAACGTTCGTCCATTCTCCGTCGCTCTGACTCGTCTATATTTATATCAGATCGGTCAGCAGCCTCGATGGGAAGAGCCTTCCCTTTCACGTCTCCGATTTTTACTTCTTATTCTTCTCTCTTTCTCTTTTTTTTCCAGCTTTGTCTATTCTTCGTTGATGAGATTATGAAGAATCCTTGCATGTCCATATTGAGGGGCCATTTTCACCCTTCATCCTCTCGGGTCTCCTTCCCGGTGCATCCCTTCCTTCCTTCGGTCCCTCCATTGCCATTTTAGGAGGTCTCATGTGCGCGTAGCTTTTCCCCCCTTTAACCCACTCCCGCCCCCCCTTCCTCCCCCATTGCCCATCTTGGTCTTAAACCCACCCTGTGGGAAATATCCCCTTCGAAGGCAGCTGTCCACCTAAGCCTTTTATCGACCCATACTGGGAGCCCCTGGGGACCACCTGAAGGGGAAAAAATGGAGGAGGGTGTTGGGTGGTGGTGGGGGAGGGGCGGGGGGGGGGGCGAAATTTACCACCTGAAAAGTACCTGGGATCCATAGGTCCATTTACCATCTGCCTCCCATTTTTCGGGGAATTATGGAAAAAACGGTAACTTACGCCATGGTGGCATGTCATGCTAATATCTACTCCCTGGAAGACGCTCCAGAGGTTTCCATGGGAGTGAGCTATGCTGGAATGTAAACTGGAATTAGCACGCTCTTGAGCAATAATCGTCTTGCAATTGGAACTTCAGAAGTTC